>NW_027279285.1:292500-448191 GCF_046629955.1 Centroberyx affinis | reverse complement strand
TGAACTCATCCCCTCCACACAATACAAGAGATACGGGTTTCTCTCTTACTTTGTTGGCTGATTTTGTTGAAATTTGACTTATTCCAGTTAAGTATATTCTCAACTTCTTGTGCAGCACTATCAGCTCTCAACACCTTTAAAAGTGTACAAGACAACAGTGTACAAGCTTTGAATTCTTAATGTGTATCCAGATGGAAATGACCCAGCATGGTAATAAAACAGACAGCAATGAATTGCTAATGTTTCAGGGAGCCGCTATTGTGTTGCCTGCAATATGAGGAGGACGTGTATTCATCCGCCTGCAAATACTGAATAATTTATCAGAATATGACTTATTTGGTTGGCCCTTGAGTTAATTATCTGGTCTTTCATAGCTCCCTCGACGCCACGCTCCCAGCATCAGCATGAACACAGCATCATTCCAGTAACTTGGCTAATCCCTAAAGACCTGTTATGGGCTAGCAGCCATGATATTAGGCAGGCAACATGATATTAATGCTCTATATTTGAAATCACCTCTCAGAGAGCGGTAACGCCGAGCTCAAACGCCGCTCTGTTGGGCTGGAACATACCTTCAAAGTCATGTTTACACAATATCATGAGCCAAATGTAATGGTGTGTGTATAATACATGAGAACCCTAATGGAATATTTATGAAGACTCCCTTTCAGCTCGGTTGATCCACTGTTTTAACAAAATCAGGATTGGGGGCGATCTGTTCACAAGTGTCCCTGTCTTCCTACAGCGCTTTCAAGCACAACATTATGAGCTGAGAAGGCAAATGCAAACCTGAAAATGAATCACCATGACAAAGAATTTTAATATGTCTGAAAACAATGAGAAACACACTCTTGAACTGTGATTATTGTGGTCGACTCTGGCACAATGTTGTCGAGCTCTTGTAAAATCACACTATTTGTGGTCGGTGGTGGATGTTTTGCCCAGATGTTTTATCGAGAAATACTTTTTAATCCTCTTAGTGTTTATCATTTATTTAAACCAGTACCACAGAGGAAGAAAAAACTGGGTTATTACTTATTATAGAATAGTTTGTTCCAGAGCAGCCACCCAGATGTTGTATAGTTCTAATTCTCTAATTTAATTAGCCCTAATCTGGGGGAGAAAGCTTGAGGGAGTGATCTCTCTGAATGCACTATAACACAGCCACCTGCTGGCAGAAAATAGATAAGCTGTATCAAATGAGGTGAATTAATGAGCAGGAGAGATAAGATTGAGGGAAAAAAACATAAAATCTTCTATGAGTGATGAAACTACAGGAAACATTCCTTGTCCTAACACAGCAATTTTTCAGTGTTGATAATTTGTCAGCGACAATTATTTGGAGTTGACAAGTGTTGATTGGAGAGTTGTTTGTCCGCTCACAGAGCAAAACTGTTAAATTAACTGTGTGATGGTGTGGACTGATAGAGACAACTTTCAACTTTCAACTTTATTGTCATGTGTATTAAAATACAATGAAATACTTGCTCTGGCTCTCTCTGCCTTAACACTATGACACTGGCATAGTGTTGATTTTTACATTGTCAGAGTTAAATTAACTCTGAAGTTTTTGCTGTGTGGAAAACACAGAACTGACGGTTTTTCGAAAACAACGGCTGTAGTGAAGATTCACACTAAATAATGGTGTAAATATCGGCCTTGGCCATGGTAATCTTTTGCTGTTTTTGGAACTCTAAAGAACCGGTCCCCACTGACTTCAGTTGTTTTGGAGAATGTTGCTACGAAGTTGTGCTGGCAACCTCACTGTGTGTTAAATGAACTAACAACAAACGAACTGTGTTTCAACTGGCATGAGGATGAGTAGATAATGACAGAATTTTCAGTTTTGGGTGAACTATTCCTTTAATGGAGAGCAGGGGCATGTTCAATTGCCCCAAAACGTAGCAAACAGGAAGTATAGCAAAACAGTGCCAACATTGAACATGCCCCAGATTACCTAGTGGTTGCTGTTGCCATGAATGACGTAATGCCAACACTGAAACAACAGCTGTTTAGCAGGAATACATTACTAATGTGTTGTGAATTTAGGGGGTAAATATTGTTTGGTTAAATCCACTGGACTGAAAAGTACCCTTTACAGTCCCCATGAAATTAACTCCCATTACTAAACACAGTATATTTAATGGTGATCTATGTTGTACCAAAACAGATCATCAGAGATTTTTGAACAGTCCCACCCCTCCTATCAAATAAAACTGCCTTTCTCTCCCTAACTGATATCCCATTGGTTTAAGACTTTTGAATTATCCCTCCCTGTGTTATGTCCCACCCCAACATCCTGTTTCAACAGGAAATACATACGTTAAAAACAGAAAAACAACTATAGATCCACTACAGCTTTTAGTCTATATTTTCTCTACAACACTGTCTCTGTCCAGCTGTCTTTGCTACTCTGCATACAACATTGACTGCAGTGCCACTTACAATTCTCTACAGGAATAAAACAATACAGGCAGAGCAGTATTTTATATTTTATTCATTATTTTAGACATATCATTGATATAATATGTTCTATTGAGGGAGGCAAAGGAGGGTGGGGTGCTCAGGTTCTCTTGGCTTGAAGTACTTCAGGAAAAGTCAAATGTTGGAGTCATTGTTGTAATGAGACTCCATCTTCTCCTGTTTCTTCTCCTTTTTCTTCTCCTTCCTCTGTTTTGGAGTCAGGAGCTTTATGAATCTTCTGAGCATGGAAGGCCTCCTGGACTTTTTGTGCAGTTTTCCTCCAACCTCTTGCTCGTCTCGCTCTCCAGAGCCTCCCACCTCTGCCTCTCTGGTGTTCCAGTTGAAGGTCTCTTTCTCCATGTTGCAGGCCTTGAGCTTCATGGCCTGCTCCTCCATTTCTTCGAAGAGAATCTCCTTCTCTGTCTTGAGCTTGATTGAAAGCTCCTGGATGCTCAAGGCCTTGTCTTTCTGGAGCATCTTCAGGTTCTCCATGTTTTGGAGGAGGCCCTCCTTCTCCTCCTTCTCTGCAAGGCAACAGTACTTCTACACGAGTAGGATATTTTGGTGTGCTTACTTCTTCAGTCCAGCAGGTGGAACCAGAGAGTTGCCTTTACTTGATACTGAGCTGCTCAACAAAACCACAGAGATCCATAGAGGAGCCATCTGCAGTCTCTGTGACTGCATGGGAGCAGCCACTGTAGAGAGAGGTAGTCAAATTTCTTCTTCTTTGATGTTTAAAGGCAATGCCAAATAAGCTAGTCTAAAACACTTTCATTTGGAGTCCTTTTTCACTCTAAAAATGGAGTTGACTGATAAAGTAGTGAAAGTGGATGTCAAGTTAGTCTGTAATCTCGCCTCTCCCTGCCTGAAGCAGCTGCTAACCCAAATTAGCAGTTTTATTAGTGTCCCATGATGGTTGAAATGCTGTTTCAGAGGCTTTCCCACTCTGTAAAGAACAACATTCTGATGGAAACACTGAATCCTTGATATTTTTGGCGTGACAATGATTAAAATGATGTCACAGCATATTGCCACAAAATATCGCCCATCGTCAACTTAAAACAAAAAATATTAATTAGTATTAGTTGTGATAAGTATTTTAAGTATTGTTAATATGAATTGTGTGTGAAACACCAGTACACATTAGTCAAACCATCGTAAATATCCTTCAGTCATCATGGACAGATGTTTCAAAAGGATTTGAAACATCTGGACTATTTGAGTGTGTGCTCTTCTCTATCTGCTGCATCTTAACATTATATACATCGATACAGAGTCATTTTCAATCAGGGTCATGATTTGCCTGAAGCAAAGAAATAACATCAGGTCCTATTTACTGTAAATCACAGTACCATCTTCAGCCCAATCTAGTGTGGCATATTTGAAGAGGCCTGCATGTGAGTCAATTTACAACCTATAAGCGACTGTGTGCAGCTTCACTGAGTTACTTTAGATGAAGTTTGAAGGAATTCGCCTGAAAACCCATGATGGGTCGGCGTTTTCCTAGGACAGATAATGACTTCATAGCATTATGAAATCAGGTGATGGGAGAAAAAGGGAGGAACTGCTGAGGGAGAGTAAACTGTGACAAGCTGGGATGCTAAAACATCGTTAATTTCTTCCTTCGGCTTTCTTTGCTCTTTCTTTGCACTTCTGTCTCCACAGTGTCAACAATAACCAATGTTATTGTTTTTAATATTTTCCATTATTTTGATGAGAGACAGCTAAGGATCAATGACCGTTATTCCACAGACACGGATTTTCCCAACAGAGAATACCGCTCTTTTGAAAGGAGTTCATGGCACCGAGGTGAGTAACATTTTTCTTTTTTCTTTTTTTCCCCTGTTGTTTTTGGTAAGCATTAGTATGCTGATAGATACTCTATTCAAAAATAACCACAAGTTTTGAGCCCTGGTTATTCCCTCTGTCAAGAGCAAACAAAAAACCTTTGTTAGGCATTAACAAATTGTATACAGAAAAAGATATTTCCAGTTTGCTTTATTAAATAAGGTCAAACAGATTCACGCAGCAAAAATGGAGAGACTAATTCAGTGTTATTTTGGTGGTAAAAGCAGGACAAGAGAAACAATGCCCACAGTGTGGGTCTTTGTGTCATGATTGGTAACGTGATGTTCATGCATGCGAAGATTAATTCTGCATAACAATTAAGAAAATGGGCATGATGCAGATACAAAAAAGTTATATTTATTCATATATAGGCTATATGACTTCAGCATTCTTGAGTATTTCTATTCTATCTACTCTTTATAATCAAGCTTACTTATAATTAAGTTACTGACATGTCAATCACTCCCCCTCCTGGTGGTTAACTTGATTTGTGTGTCTGCTCATGCAGCAGTTTTGTATGAACATTCAGATAGCATGTAGAGGTCACCTTACAAGGCACACAGAGCTGTGATTTACTTTGGCCATGTTTGTAGATATTTGTGTAGTGAGTTCTGCTGTGTATCTTTGGAACAATTATCCCCTCAGACATGAACGTTCAAGGCCAAGAGGCTACTCCACCAGGTTGAAGAGCAAAGAGCAAATTTATATGCAGATTTGTTGAAGAAAAAAGTCTCCTTTTTGCTTTCTAAGTATGATAATAATGTGATACTTGAGAAATAATGTGTGTCTGGCTCAAAGACACTTCAGTAAGGTGTATGTTTGACGTTGTGCCTTGAACCTGTAATGAAAGACGGTCGCTCTGCTGGGGGGGGGGTGTAGTCCAGAAAATTGTGGTGCATTAAATGAACCTTTCATTTCTGCTTCAAGTTCTTACTAAATCATTCACTGCTGTATTGCAGCATAAATCTGATACTGGTCTGATTTTGTGAGTATTGTTGTGTTATGTTATAATTCTCCACAAGGGGGTGCCAATATGTTACTGATCTATAAGGGACCATATCTCCATTCTTGGCTCAAACTATACACTCGCACAGACAGAATTATACAACAAAAAGTAAACACTTACAACCGAGGACAAACAACCATAAAAAAAAACTATCTTACACTAACACTATTGACTCTAACATCTTGAGGCCCTAGTTTAGTGGTTTTTTAAGTAGTAGAGTATGATCTTGTGGCTAAACATACATAAGTCTCTGATAAGGGGCCCTGCAGTCCACCCTCGCGTGTGTGATCGCGTGAGCACAATTTACAAAATCCAGTAATCTTTTGGCACTCAACACAGAGATTAAAAGAATTACCTGAAAAACAAAGGTTAAGCCAGGTAGCTTGGCTTTAATAAAATCCAGAGAAAAATCTGAAAATGCATGTGAGAATTCCTTTGGAGATTGTCATCATTTCTTGGTTGTCAAAGGTGTTCAAAATAGCATCCAGTTAATTGTTCCCCTAAACAATGAAAATTCCTGAAGTCAAAAGCTGTGTGTGGTTGTTTCCTGGTTAGACGCTCTCTCTGGTCTGTCCTGTTGTGTTTGCTTTTATGCTTCAAAGAGCCTTTAGCCACCACCTTGATGCCTTTTGGAACTGTTTTCTGCATAAAAGAGCTTGGGAATGACGATAGAATGGCCTCTGGGATCAAAGTTTGCTTATTAGTTCAAGAAATTTTCAGTTTTCTCCTCATTGTTTTGCGTAGTTCTCCAATTTGTCTCACTGAGTGTTTGTACAGCAGGGATGACTATTGTGAGGAAGGATATTTAGTCTAATTCAGCCCCCAGCAGACATCCCCACCCTGAGGCATAAGAGGACATCGCAGATGACAGACATCCTGTGCACTGACTTCTGCGTCAGATACCTTACCGCAATACACTTGCATCACTAATCCTAATATTTACACTTGCGTAGTGATTAGCAATGATAAGAATGCCAAACCCACATGACCCAATAAGGCACAGGAGGATGTTCAGCTGCCCACAGGCTGATATATGTCAACTGAAACATCACCTTTTGGCATTCACATAATTTCCTTGACATGTCAAAGACTCCTTTGTGGCATCCTCATAAGTTCTGAGAAGGATTTCCTCTATACCATGTCCTTTTCTGATTCCTCATTCTTGTATTCGAGCAGCCTCACGCCCTCTCCTTGTATTTTTTTTTCTTTATGAACATGTGCCTCTGAGTGCTGTTAGTGGAAAACCTCAGCACGAGTTGTTGAAGTCTGACTGGGTTTGTGAGCAGCAGCTTAAGAGAGTCTCCGCCTTCCCAGGAGCAGCTGAACGACCAAATACATTGAACACACTCATTACTTCAATTCCCCCACACCCAATCAAAATAATAGGATTTTTGCCATCGAAATTACAGTGCGCTGTGTGGTGTGCAGTGCAGTGTGTATAATAAGAACAAGGGTCCTGTGTGTGGCAGCGTGGCCTTGAATGGCCTTTGCTGGTTCTGTACTGTGCTGCCCGTGCCTCTGTTTGGCCTCGTTGGCACACCTTGCTCTCTTCGGAAAAGACGAATGTCAATGTCGTGCCAATTCCAACTGTAGATGAATAATCTACAGTATATTGGAAAATAAATATATAGTCAACAAAGCTATATTGAATTTTTTCCCCCAATTATCATTATTGGATTTACAAATAGATATTAAAGTATGACATACTTGTACAATAAAAGTATGAATTGTCCATATAAGTAATATATACTTACAGTGCACAGTCATCCAGCTAACCTTCCCCCCTCCCCTTCTATAGTGAACGTATTGAAATATACAATTTACACAATCAGTGCTATGATGTTCACCGTTGAGGGTTATATTTGTACACCACAAGTATTGAACAATATGATAATACAAGAATACTTTTTAGTTCCTCTCTACTCGTATTTATTTTCCTGACATCCCATATGTTTTGATACCTAAATGCCGCTTGTTAAATACCAGCCATTCATTTTCACTCAATAACGTATAACTTCATTCCAATGACGCAAAGTCTTATTGAACCTGTCAATGTTTTTGTTCCTGTGAGCGGATGATTAACTATTCCCATATAATCCACAAGTAATTACCTCACAAGAGGCCTGAAAATAAGTCCTGTTGAAATCTCCTTGGAGGAATGTGACCATTGTATTATGTAAGTCTTGCCATTTAACAGCTATAGTAGGTAAACAACAAGCGATATTGAAGTAAATATTGTTTTACTAATAGTAGGGTGGTCATTTTCTCTCTTCCTCTCATTATGCAAAATAGCATGTTTCACTGCTAAGAAATGATTCATAACATAGTTATGGGAAGCTAAACAATGTAAATCGAAAGCATCCCAGTACCATAAGGGTGTGTAGTCATAAATGCTGGTTGGAGAAAACTTGGCAAAGGTTGAGGCTTTTGGTGTGACCATGTGGTTATTATGGAACTCAGTGAGTATCAGTTGGTCCTGGGTGGTAATAGTTGGCAGAAATTTAGGTTGTCAGTCAAGTTCATCAAGCTGCTTCTCATCTGTCTTATATGTCACAAAAAAGTGTTAAATGTATTTTTAAATGAAAGATGAATTAAATAAAATGATGATATTTAAAGGATAAGGCTGGTGTTTTTTAATCCATTGCTTACCGTCAACAAATCCTATGAAAATAACAAAATCAATGCGTTTGCTCTACTCCCGTTACTTTCTGACATCCCACGTACCGTTTTTAGCCGTCAACCCAGAAGTCATTGGCTCCAATTGTAAGCTAAAAACCTTGAAATACAGCTCACAAAGACATAGTTTCAATTTTAAAAATCGCTAACTGTTACCACGAAAAGTCAGGCTGTTGTAGTTATTACCAAATCAAATTCAAATGGGAACAAATTCTTCATTACGCCGGTTCGGTGCTACGGAACTACTTTCCTGAGATTTACAGCCGGTTTATTAAGTTGTTTGAGGAAAAAGTTGGCTGGCCCGGTGCATTGTGATGATGAAATATGTTGCCCAGAGCAACGGCATGGCTCTTTGACGTGTTTTTAATTTTTTTTTTAATACAATGGAGTTCTATGGCTCCTGGGACATGGCTTCATTGGGCACCAGCTACATGGATGAGACTTGTTGGCAAAACAAAATCATTGCTGATTTTGTTATTTTCATAGGATTTGTTGATGGTAAGCAATGCATTACAAAAACACCAGCCTTATCCTTTAAGTGAGTTGGTGAGGATGGTAGGAAACAACAGTTGTTTTTAGTTTGGGTTAGTCATGCATTTTAGAGTCCATGTAAACCACCCAGAGCAGAAGACTACTATAGTTGTATTGCATAAGCCAAGCTAGATGTATTCATAATGATGATGATAATAATAATAATAATACATATAATGATAATAACAATAATAACAACAACAATAATAATAATAATAATAATGCACAGTGAATTTCAAAGTGCTACAGAGTTAATATATATATATATATATATATATATATATATATAAAACAAAAAGAAAATAATCACTAAACAAAAGTTAACATGATTGAATATTTTGTCAGAGATTTATTAATTATATAGTGTTATCATTAGAAAGTAATTGGTGCTATCTTTCTGTATGTGTGTGTGTGTGTGTGTATTTGAGTATCAGGGGGTCATCTGAGGTGACACAAGAGGAAAAGTGGGCGGAGCTTGAGAGCAGCCTCGCACTGCCAGGCATGATGTAGTGGTTTGACCTACTTCTAAACTCAATTTATTTCTTTTTTTTCTTACTGGAAACCACACAGGTGCAAAAAAAATGACACACTTGGTCTCTCAGTTAAAGAGAAAAGTGTCTCACAGTGTTCACAGTGGCTCACATGGACCAGAGGTGGTTTTGTGTGCTGCATGCTTCCTAGCACGTACACGGCTTCTTTTTACAGTCTGTCAGAGTGAGAGAAGTGTGTTGAGGCTGTGGACCGCAGTGGCTCGCGTACTGTGAAGAGGAGAGGAGTGATACAAAAGGATAGAGAGAGTGACGCTGCCTGGTTGCCGTCACTGACTCACACAGAAAGAATGAGAGCACTAAATGAGACACTGCGCACGTCTGCAATGAATGGCTGAGAGGGGGGGGAGAGATGGAGGTATCAGAGCAGGAAGGGAGGGAGGGGTTACAGAGAGATAGAGAGAGAGATTAAGAGGAGAGAGAGAGAGAGAGAGAGAGAGAGAGAGAGAGAGAGAGAGACAGACAAACAGAGAGAAATGAAGAGTAGAGAGAATAGAGAATAGAGTAGAGAATAGAAGATAGAGTGAGCGAAATAGAGGTAGAGGTAGAAAGAGGGGGACAGAGAGGAGAGAGAGAGAGAGAGAGCGAGAGAGAGAGAGAGAGAGGGAGGGGGGGGCTCAGTTTGTGACTAGTCATCCTCACATGGCAGTGCGTTAGGCAGAACCAGCAAGATCTCGCCTGCGCTGGCTGTTGCATCGCTCCTCATGCACTTGCAATGTTTTAATAATGCATCCTCTTCCTGAAAGGGATAGCCGGCCTCGTGTTTCCCCTGACAACCACAGCTACATGGTAACCTGGCCTTGTGACAAAATGCAATCACAGGGTCATTTAAATACAAAAATACATATGATTTTGATTTAAATAGTTGTTGGAAAGGATGACACATCCAGGGACAGAGCTCTAAACTGAGATTATTCCCGGACAAGCATTCAGTTGAGAATCTGCTCACATCGCATGCAAGATAGTGCTTCCTCAAAAGTTTATATTAATGTTTAGAAGAACTCCCTTTTTTTGGTCATACAATTCTAGTCTCATACTTTTCTAATGGCTACAAGGGAAACATCCTGGTTCCTACACATCAAGCATCATAGAGTAGAGGTGCTGATCTCTAATGGAGGTAGTGTGGCTGGCTCTGGGACACCAGGACTCACTGTTGAGCCTTCTGGAGGCATTGTGGGCTGAATTTACTGAATCATCAGTGATGGGAAGCACCCATCCGCTCTCACCCACCTTTTTCCTCGAACTACCAAGCTTCACTACTACATATTACATCTTGGCGCTCTCTCAAATTAGCACACAAGATAGTTACATCATATCCCGTGTGTTAAAGTAAAAATCCACCCAAAAACATTTTAATAGTATTAAAAAACAGCTATTGGTGATTCATTTCTGGGTCCATTTTGTAGTTTGTTGGTGAATTTTTCTTATTCCCGTGGATAACATAGACAAATATAGACGATGTGACGCCACTTGGTTACAATGGAGTTTGATAGCAGAACGTTTTTCAGCTATCTAGAACATCAATGGTAAAACATCAGGTTTTGGTGTCAGTCCCTCAGAATCAAAGAGCAAGGGCTTCTTTGTACGGCCACGTCCAACAAGGTAGAAATCCATAACGCAATGCAGCCGCAGCTTTGATATTTGTGGATCTGTCATCGGTAGCGTGTGAAATACAATGACCTTTCGACTGCTATTTTGTAATTTGAACAACCAGGCATGGCACACCAAGCCATTGTTCTCTATCCACTCTCTCTTTTTCTTGACTGGAAAAACACAGAGAACCACCTTTACTGGGGACAAAAGTCATTCTTGGAAATGTAGGAAATCATCTATATCTTCTAACTGAAGTAGAAGTAGACTAGACAGGTTGAGGGAAAGGGAAAGTGGGTACATGGGAGCTGGGAAAGTCACTAGCTGGTAATAAACATGCATTAGGGAGCATTGCAGTGTGCAGACTCCACTTTGTTTTTTGATGTACTCCAAAAAAGTAAACAACACTTCATCACAAAATAACTCTTGGAACACAGTGAACATCACAGATTGATGATATCTAACAGTCTAAGAGTATCCCAGGGTAGATCTTTCATTTAAATGGCTAATAAATTCTCTATAATCATCAGAAGGAGAAAACTGATCTTAGACCAGTATTTTTACTCTAAAATACATAATAAATATTAGCTTCAATAACAAGCTGTATTCACAAACTTGCGGGCCATGTAACAGGTCAGCAAAGTGGGTAGATAGCCCCTGACCGAAGAGAAGAGGGCTTCAAAAGAGGAGAGCAGGCTTGCATGTCCTCTGTTTGGCTTCACTGCCCTCTTCCCTCATTTGGCCGGGCCTCCGGACCACAGAGATGCTCCGGTGGATTTTAGCAAACACTGCAGCAGTGCTCTAATGCCATGTGACAGTCTGTTTTCCTATTTTGCACGGTTTTGGAGGGAGCAGTGGGAGTGACATTTTTCTAATTGGACTTAACGATGGAGAGAGAGGGATTTCCAAGGCTTGCATCCGAGCAGTCGGGTTCTGTGTTTGAGCTCATAATGTGAATCACCTCTCCCTCTTGATGAAGGTCATCTTCCACGTGTGTTAACTCTGTGATGATACATAACTGCTGCCAGTCGTCTATTAGCTTGGGAGAAGAATCATAATATTGGTCTAATATCACACTTTTCAGCTGCATTATTCCTGCGTACTGATCAGTCAGACGTAAATATATCTGGGCTGCTATGTGTAACACATCCCCCTCCCCTCTCCCTTCCTCTTCTATTTGTATCCGAATTCGCTCTTTCCGGGTGTGTTTGACCCTTGCACTCCTTCCTCTTGAAGCATTTAAGCTTACACGTATAATATGTTTGAATAATTACCACTCCTACCCTACTTCACATACAAGTTTGTGTGTTTTGAGGGGGCGTGCTATTCGGGCAACACCTAAGAGATGCTTTCAGTATCTAAGGTATTCCCTTTTCTATGGGTTTGCACATAGGATCTCGTCATACACCATGGAAACTAAGCATACTAACTGTGTGTAATGGTGCTGACCACATGCATTAAATTGACACTAGTGGGCACTCTATAGAATGCCTTTCCTTTACGGATACTTATAAATCAACATAAATGAATCCCGACTCCTTGGTCTACTGTAACAGCTCTTCACCCAGCCATCAGATACACAGTAGAATACAGAAACTGAAATGCCTTTTAACCAATAACTTTCAGCAAGATAAGTTAGGAGATGAGTCAAACAATGGCAAGGGGGTCATGGGAAAGTTTACCACTAAACATTTACATTAAAGTCTAATATTTCATACTGCCTTCCTTTGTTTCTGACCATTTAATTACTGTGGGATTAAACACATTTAGCTCTCCCCAAATCCCCACCTCTCCTCCCCTCTCCTCCCCCCTACCTCATGGGCATCTTAATCAGGACGGACTTAGGGGCCCCATGGCACCAGGGGCGCAGCCTTCGTGGGCCCTGCAAAGAAAGGAAAGGAGTGTGTCAGCGATTTAGCAGGGAGCTACAGCCCTCTTTGGCCTCATGCCTGCTGCCTGGCCAACTGAGTTTCTGCTGCCAGCTTCAATGACTCAAGACGTTGGTGGACCTAGGTGAGTTTGGGAAGATAGGTGAGGGGAGATAGAGAGGGTAAACGCAGGTATGTAGCTGGTTCATTCTGGTTAACTCTGGAAGGAACTCGGTGACCAGTACTGGGAAAACAGGAACACAGTGCCAGAAGCTGAAGTAATGCTGGAAGCCATTTGGTCGATGGGCTCATTTACATGGTCTGATTGGCATTAGGTTGGCATGGGCCAGTTTTTCATCTTCAAAAGGACAATACTAGAAAATTGCATCGGCTCATGAGGAAAACACAAAGAACGCTCTGATTACCTGAGTCCAAATTGGCAAATTATTTGTTTAATTTTTAGGTTAAGAGAACATTTACACTTTCTGTGGCCCGCACAAAAGTAAAAGAAGAATGATGTAGGACCCTTCACACATTTTCAGACTCTGTACTGAGGTTGCTAAGCTGCTATATGAGACAATTGGGATTTGTATGGGTCACTGGAAGCTTCATCTGGCAATGTTCTCCCCTCTGTGGTGACAGAGCTGGCAGATGTATTACTGTTGTGCAAGCTACACAGAACCAGCTAAGGCTGCTTCTTCCAGTCCAGTTTACGTGACACATGGAAATAGACTGAGAATTTCTCTCAAAGTTGCTCCTCACTGACTGGAATCTGCCATGTAAATGAATAATGTGGGAAGTAATATTTGCATAGGTTGAATCATCCCTTTGCATGCAGCCAAGACTTTGGCCTTGGACAGTCTTTCTGTTCAATTGAATGTGCTGTCCAATAAATGTCCAGCCTTTCTACCGGTAATTTTCTACTTAGGATTATACACACCTGAAAGAAAACAACCAACACCTTGCACAACCTCATTCAAACCTGAATCTAGCTCCCTATTTACTGTAACGTTGCCATTTTATCCCAGTATGACTGAAAGGGTGAGAGGGTGAAGGAATAAAAAGATTCAGCGCCAGTGAAAAGTATACTTAAGGACAGATATATGTGACAAAAAATCATTATAAGACAAAATGTGAAAATGATACAATTGATCAGCTATGAGCTTTTGACTTTTTATCATGGTCTTTTGTTCGTTAGTGTGCTTTATCTGTCAATTTCACAATGTTTGGCTATTGTGGAAGTGAAATGAATTGAATTGAGAAACTTCTAGTGACCACAGTTGGACCAGCATTGGTGTTACACGCCAAGTGTCTTAAAGGCCACCACACACTTTGGCATACTACACTACACTGTTGTCTGTTGCCTGGGAGAATGTCCACATTATTTATATTTGTCCTGTGCCAATGCATGCATGTTAATTTTTGCCACACCTTGTGTCACATAAAATCTCATAAAACCTGTTTCACAAGACATTTGCCCTTCCGTAGAAATAATCTGTGATGCTGACATTTAGGTATTTAGAAACTGGTGGTAATTTGTGTAAAAGTGGTGAACAAATAAATATTTTACACAATAGTCCTGCAGCATTTCCGGATCTTTTTTTTTACTTCCACACAGGGCGAGTACACAGTCAGTCACAAAGAGCATACTGAATAAATAGAAACGTTGGGCAATAACCAGGAATGCACACTGTATATGATGAGGAGTTTTATTCCAAGACAAGATGTCTACCATGTGGAAAAAGTCATGCGTAGGCTGATAAAATAATTGCTGGCTTGAAAGTAAAACTTTTTGGTAAGTAATTTTGTGTACGTTTTTGTTATGTTGCTATGTTTGCTTAAAAACACCAACATTTATGAGGATGGAATGGTCTACATTTTCCATGTAGTTTCATGTAGCATTTTTCCCCCAAAATAGATATAAAGCATTTTGCAATGAAATCCTTCAAATAACATGGTGGATTACAAAAACAGTAAGGTGGTTTAAATATATCAGGGAACCTACTGACAGTAAATTACAATAATCTAAACAATTATCTAAGCATATACTTAACAACATGATACAATATCATATACATTGCATATTGCCAAGATAGGTCTGAAAAATAGCTACATCATATCATCCACTGCTAAATGATGTGAAAAATTAAAATAAAAAAAACTAAAATTAAATTATTTTAGATTAAAAATATAAAAGTGTTTCTAAAAATTACGACCACATTTCCCGTAAACCTTGTTCCTTCCTATTGCAAAAAAGATCTTTGTCTTTCTTTGGTGAAAGGTTTTCTCTTTCACTTTACTGAAGAGGATAAACAGGTTGGAAGTTTTTTTTCCATCAGCCTTTCACACAGTCCGCCAGCTGCCATTGCAAAAAAAAAAACTCACTGGAAGAACAGAACCTCTCCCTGTTTTGTGCCATAAAGCAATATAGCAGATTTCCCGCAAAATCCGACCTGGTGGCAGAGAATGTAAAATGCAGCATGGCGTCCTATCAATGTTCTTGTTTGTTTATAATTTGTTTGTAATTATAGTAATGTCTCAAAATGAATGTGGTAACGATTTATTGATGTTAAACTGCTAACAGATTTCAAGATAAAATGAAAGTGTACTATTTCCCCAAAGCATCCCAGTATATGATTGGTTAAAGAATCTGTCCGGAGAGCCATTTAGGTGAAATGTTCCTGGATATCAGTTGCTGTAATTCATCTTAGAAAAAAAGCGCAGAGTGGATTGAGGAACATATTTACAAGGAAAACACATGGGCATTGTTTGAGTATTTGTTAACTCCAAAGTCTGCTAAGCTCTTATTTCACAAATACAAAGAAGGCTTTTGTCTTCATACAAGATTGGAGAAGATTTTAAATAACTGTGTATGAGATCTGTCCACACTATCAGTTAATGATCCGTGTCAGGTAGAATGGAAGAAGGAAGTTACATTGACAATACACTATAGGGATGAGGAAATCTGTTTGTCATTTCACTTCAGTGCAAGAAATCTGCCATATTGCCTGGAAAGTTGCAAAATTACAAATTTAAATTATCCCCAGAATTGTGTACACTGCAATAATTAATGAGAAGTAGTAACAGCCCATGAGCTAATATTCCTAGGAACAGAATGCACAGGTTGTACATACATATACATGACTGTGATTCAGCCAACCAATGAAGCATGACAAACCACTGGGAAATCACATGACCATTCACTGGGTAAGTAACCAACAGCAAAGACTTTGACAAAAGGAGAGAGAAGTAACCTTGCCAAGGAACAGGATCAGAACCTCTTATGTCATAAACCTTTGGCACAAATGATCAAAATCAAAATCGTTTTTGTAGGTGATATATGCTCTAACTGATCCCTCCTAAATTAGACCATTATCTCAATTACAGATGTGCTAAAGTGTTTTCCAATGTAAATGTTAATGGGAGTGTGAGAACTGTACTACTCTTTATGAACAATGTTGAACAAAAGGAGAATCTTGATATGCCACCAAGAATCATTTGCACAACCAATTACAATGTTGTCAATGAGTCTTCATCTAAAATAACCAATTGACAATGAGAGAGTTATCTCAATAGTTTATAGGCTTTGTTTCTTCTCACACAAATATGTTGGGTGAATGCAAGCTTACATTGTTTTCTGGAGAGTCTGAATTCCACCTCAGTTATGTAACATAGTGTTAATCCTTTAACTAGAATTATACCAGTAGCAAAATAAACAAGCAAAGCAGACTTGACAAAAGCCTGCAGGTTGATCTCTCTCCATTAACTAATTTCCAGGTGTAGCAGAATAACCTCTTTTGCACTTTGTTCCTTTATTGGAAGAGTCATCAATTTAAAACAATATATTCAATTTTACCCTGCATTAACTTCAAGATGGCTGGGAAAGGATTCTTGGAAGAGGGCCACAGTTATAAGCAGTTGAGAGGGATTCAGATCTGCTTGGCCGTGGCTTTAGAGGTCACAACAGAGGTCCAATTGTATGGCGCTACTGGGAAGAGTAGGGGATTAAATCAAAGAGAGCTTTTTTGGAGGATCCTTTCTTATTTTTTGTATGCTAAAAGCTGTGAAAGTATGCAAACATTGTCAGCTGAGGCAAGGGCAGAGGTCACTGGGTAAAGGGTGAGCAGTAATCACTGGTTATGCTGACCTGTCAAATGTAATTAGAAGCTCTTCTACTCATTCAGCTCATTGTTGCCTCTGTGCATGTTTCAATGCAAAGCTCTGTAGTGTTCAAATGGACAGGGAAATAAGATTAAGCTAAAAAAAAAAAAAAATAGTGTAGATGTTCAAACTATTTAATGCTTCTGCAACTAAACACTAACCATTTTTGATTGTGGTTGTTGAAGATGGCAGTGGTCATTGGGCAGGTTGGTTGGCTGTTGAGGTTGAGGATGTTATAACCCTGTGAAAATACAGATAATTAAGACTGGACTGCCCTGGAGTGCTGTGAGAAATAGCACCACAAACAGGAGGTGGCCTCCATCTGGATTTTGCAACACCTGTGGAACATTCCTTGCAAAGAAATGTCAGTCAAGCAACTTGCAAAATGAGAGGTCAGACTTTTTTTTTTCATGTTGCCCTGAAAATATCCTCGTTATGACCTTTTTGTTCAGTACTAGAGGAACTGTCGTCCTGCAATAGAGCCTGCAGTGGAATGTATTGTGTCGAGGTAATTTCAGGAGACAGTCCTAAACAATTTATAATCTTGTTGACTGTAGATATAGCCTATTGTGTTGCCAAAGAGGTACGTGCAATACACCCAATAAGTTAATCTCTTCAACAATGACAGATACTGGATGTTTCAACAAGAATGAGTGAGTCTGTGCTCACATTCAATACAGGCTATCAGTCCCCACTGCTAGGCATGGCACAAAAGATTAGCCAAACATTTGTCCAGATTTTAGACATGTCGGCGTGACCCTGAGGAGGCTCCGGTTTCAGAGCCCAGGGGCGTCTGGATGAAGTCCCATGGCAGACTATTATACTGAGGCACACCATCATCATGGGCAAGGACGACCTGTTGCTTTTCACTGAATGAAAGAGATGGTGGAGCCAGGTTGTGTCTGTCTGGATGACCTGGCAACTCTGAGCTATGACGGTGACCCACACTGACATTGTCTCAAGTGACAAAGGCCTGAAACAGCTATATCCAGTGACCAGAGTGACCAGACAGAAATATGTAGTGAGAACTGGGGACTGTCACTGTTGCAATGAAATGAGAGAAACTCACAAAAGTAGTGGTCCAAATGGTTGTAGTTCTCTTTTGGCTCATTCCTTTTTTTCCCAGAGTGTGTTTCTCTCATGTTATTGTATCCATGGTTTTGGTACCAAGGCACCAGGGACTAATTATTACCCTCTAAACCCCCTTTCAGAGCACAGACATCCCTCACTATTTTAACAGCCAGCGCTGGGCATGCCTTGGCATGAGTTCCAGTTGGGCAATTACAATTCAAGTGTCCGAAACGATGAATGACAGGTCAGCTTATGGCCTTGGCCTACCAGACACGTTTGTAGTGAGCCAAGGGAGAACTTTCAACGAGGTAGCCAAGTCCATAACTCTTCTGCCAGTGACAGAAAGCAAGGTCTAAAGGAAGGTCAGTGGTCCATTACACAGCTTCTGTGTTTATTACAATCTGAGGTGTATGTAGTCTCCATACTAGGTGAAAGCCAACATCTCTGACTACCAAAAAAAGTGAAATTAAATCATACCCCAATGCTTTGTGGCATAAGAAATATTAGTTATCAAACTCTGTCAAAGTCTATATTTGGAGACATCTTTTTTTGGTGATTTAAATTTGTCTGGCCAGATCTCGAGGACAGCCTGGGGTCTAACCTTGTATGTAGACACCTAGGGCAGCGAGAAGAACAACAGGCACCAGTGATGTATTATGGCCCCATGATGAAAGAAGGCCTTTGATGCGTTTGTGTTTTACAGGGCCACAGCCCAGGATATGAAGGACAAGAAACAAATCTTTTTTTTTTTAATAGGCCCGGCTACGTCCAGGCTCTTGGGAGTGTCCGTATTGCGTCTGCAAGCTCAGTTTGCGGAAAAGCTCCAGCAAAGATGCAAAGTGTGCCGAACAGGTGGATGCCGTAAGCCGCTTCCTATTGTCGCATTTCCGCTCATACACTGAGTCCCTAATCTTTGTACGTTATCAATACCAAGTCAGCGTGGCGCGGTCAATTTAAGAACTGTTACTATGCTGAGCCAAAAGTAGATAAATAAGAGGCTAAAGAGTAATGCAATTGGAGTAAATAACTTGTCTGCTTTTGTGCCAGTGGTGGTAAGAGGCCATGATCTGTACAGTAGGAGCAGTAGTGACTTGTTTAATAGGCAACAGGCCTATTAAACAACCTTTCTGGTTTTAACACTTCCACCACCCTCATCTCAACAGAGCCCTGCCTCCCAACACACATACCAGCAGAGAATGAAATGAAAGGACAAGTCCTCTGGGGCTCTCGACATGAATGTCTGGCCTTTGTGTTGTGACAGTTTAAAGGTGTGACTCCTGTTTGAGCGCTGATAGTTCCTCATGATGTGCAAAACCCAGGAAAAGCTTTATTTAGAGCATAAGGCTGCCTGCAATGTTGGTGATCTTTATTCTACTGTTGCACTCATTTTAAGTCTCTGGATGACAGCCTAAAATGTAAATGTAACATGTAAATAAAGACTCTTTCATGTGTCATTTCATAAATTCAAGGCATTCACTGTGCTATTCATTTTAATCTTCATAAAAAAAACTAAAGATAAGAATATGCAATTTTCCCTGCACCTAATAGTTGATGTGTACACTACCAGTCAAAAAGTTGGACACACCTGAGTGAATGTACTGTTTTTCATGATCTTAAATCCATTTTGATCTAAAGGCTTATGCTTAAATGCTTGAAATTAGATTTGTAGACAAATATAAATATAGTGAAGTTGATGCCTATGTATGAATTTCTTTCCAAAGCCTTTGCTTTCCATCGAGGCAAAGGGCGGCTACTTTAAAGAATCTAAAATATGAGATAGTGAGCTCAGACACTGTGTCGCTTCTCTTCTGCACAGTGCCAAGGATTGTTGCCAATTATGCTTAGTGCACAATAACATTCATTTGAGCATCCGTCCAAATAAAAGGTATGTACTAGAACTCCACATGATGGATGACTCAAGGTTGCGTGATCAAGATGCTCACAGCTGATCATTACTGAATGGCAAAGGGCTTGCGTAACTCATTGTGGTTAAGCAGAGCTTTCACTGAAAGAGGAAACTCAATAAGTTGAACCCAGTCAAGAGATTTCCTGAGAAAAGCGTTACCACGACAAAGGCTGGTGATGGAAACTGACTCTTGAGAGTTGTGTAGTCGGGGAGCCTACGTGTACGAGCCCATGTACCGAATGCAGGACTCACAGGGCCTCATTGTGAATAAGAGCATTTGAGCTGGCCTTTGGCTCTGCTGCCAATTAGCCCAGTGTTTCAGTAGAGCTGTCAGGTGTCTGGGAGGTCAACATAGACCAGCCAACAGCGAAGTCAGCCTCATAAAGTCTGCAGTTTTAGTTCAGCCCAGCAAGTTCAATACATAGCAAAGACCATTACATTTCATTTCCAGAAATGAAATACACAACAAATAGAAACAAAACGATGACACCGTGATTAAATCTGTCACTGCTCCGCCCTTTAAAATGCTTTTTGGCTGCATGCCTGATTGCTTGTGCATCAAAGAGGATTCTTTTCTGACTGGGGAAAAACTCATTGTGCATTACGAAATATAACCATAATCAAGTTTCAGCTATGCTTTTATACAGTAAAGGCCTGAACTAAACATCAGATAACAGGACAAAACTTGGACCTCTCGTGACTGCCATCCTGAGCGTTTGATTCGGCGCACAATACCAACATCCACCCAACTCTTTGTTCCAGTAAAATGTCTGTTATTGTTTTCATAAGGTTTCAAAGGATTTTCAGGCTAAAACCAAAGAAAAGCATACTGTTCCATAATGTGTCAGTCTTTCCCGGTGTCCCCTCACTGTTATTGTGTGAATGCAGGCTTTCTTCCTCCTCTACCATATTGATTATTTTCCTTCCATGCCTCCCCGCCACCTGCAACAAAAGGTATGCGCATCATGTGCAATGTAATGAAGTCAGCCTTCCTCCTCCTCTCATCCCGTGTCTTGGATATTGTGATCCTGGAGAGGGAGAGGATATGGGGAGGAACACACTTTATTGTTTCAGCGTTTTTTTTTTACTTTTGCGTTAGTTCATCGATTTGTCCTGCATGCTGGGTAAACTCCATATGGTATAACTGCTTATAGCATTATTCTTCATCTGTAATGACATGTGCAAGAAGTGTACATGCCCTTAAAGGAAAGTAAAAAAGCAATTTAACTGCTGTAGCATTAAGTCTTCCCTGAGGATGAAATAGTAGATTATTGCAATAAATTTATGATTGATATAGAATGGAAATGATGGGAGCAGTCCCTGGAAATATTGTTGTGACTTAAGTGATACGGTAGTTTAGTTTTAGTGCAAACTGAAACTTGTAATACAATGTTGTTTCTGACCAATTCTCGATTTTGGGCATTTTGTGTGTTTGTCTGTTCAGTCTGTACGCACTGGACACTGGACACACTGGACAGACTCAGTATTCGCCTGTTATTGTTTTCCCAAGGTTTCAAAGGCAATAGATGAAATGAGAAGGGAACAAATCTCTACAAATTTTACCCCTTTCCCCCCCTTTTCCCTGTTGCTTTCATGCGCTGTACAAACACATGCATTTCCCTTTTGGTGCTCACGATTATTTTCCTAATTGTTTTACACGCACCCAGACCGGACACCTCCCCTCTATCCCAAACAAAAGGTAGTGCACAGTTTTCATTTAAATATTTGTTTTTACACGCCTTGCATAACAAACAGCGCAGATCACAGTGGAGGGGTTGAATGGAGGGCAGCCATGTCGAATCACTTAGTTTGTAAGAGATCATCGGATCACAGATGTGGATGGTTTGAATAACTTATTGTTAGAAGGCTGAGAATCAAAGGTAACTGAACAGATGTTTACATTTGAGAGCAACATGGTCATAAAAAAATACCACATTCAATACAAAAATTAATTATATCAATTCACCATATTCCAAATACGTCTTTAAGTGGAAAAGTCGAAAAATATTCTTAGAAAGTGTTCTTTAAAACAATCCCAGGTATAAACGCTTAAGTTATTGCACAAAAGGTAAATAACTAGAATGGTGGATGAATTATTTTTCATTCCCACTCTAATAAATGTAACAGACATTGTAAGCAGTTTCCACTTTTCACATTTCTATGAGAGGCTGTTTGGACTTTGGACAAACTTTGCTGTGGACACACACACATATGAGATGTTCACACAGACACACACACACACACACACACACACAGACAAACACACATAGACACAGACACAGACACACAGACAACACACATAGACACACAGACAGACACACAGACAAACATGTGCGTGCGCACACACACACACACAATATTCACATAAATATATGAAACACTTGTACATATAAATGTACTTTATATGTGCCATGTAATATAGCATGCATAGTGCATATTAAGTGTTTCATATGTCTGTCTGTGTGTGAACATTTCATGTAGCCTATCTGCACTGCCAAAAACGTCCATTTTAACAAGCCATGCTATCTCAAAGTCATTGTTAAAATTTTATTTTCCTTAAAAACAAGTGCAAATTTCTGCCAATGGGATGAGACAGTTCCACTTGTTTCCAATGCAGCTATTTCAGGAAGTGCCAGCATCTTGAAATAATTGGTTTACTATGGCCCTTGTCTGGAGGTAGGGGTGGGGGGGACTGGTCTTGTGGGATTATTACTTGATCTTATTTGTTTTTTTATATCCTTGATACCTCAATACTTCAATTCTGTGTTTTCTCCTGTAAACTGCTCTGTGTCTGAGAAAAGTCAATAAATAATTAAAAAAAACCAAAAAAAAAACCCAAATACTTGAAAATACTAAAGTTGCTTTGCATTGGAGACAAGTAAAATTATCTCAAACCATTTGCAGATTCTTCACTTACACTCACTCAAAAAAAAAAAGATTTTTAGAGTCAATTCTAGATAAAAACGACCTGTTGAGATGGATATTTTTTGCAGTGTGTGTCTGCGTGCAGGCAGCCAAGTTTGCATTAACTCCTGTGCACCGCCCCTCTCCTATGTGCGTGGTGCCAAGCTTTAAGTAAGCATGGTTTTGGTGCAGAGATGCAGCGCTTTCATTGGCTGACTGGAGGGACGGGCCTCCCAGGCACACCCCACTAAAATTGCGTCAGCTGAACGAAATATATTAACCTTAACCGGCTTTATGTCCCCAAAGAGCCATTTCTAGACAGACACGCGGGCCGTACTACTTCAACAACCCAACAAGACTTTTAAATAGCCATGAAGCTGTGAATTGAGCTCCGAAAATAATACCGCGCGGGAAAGAGTCAACCTCAACTAAAAGCTGCGGAAAAAGAAGAAGAAGAATAGCTTGTGAAGCCCTTTAAAACGCGACTGCATCAGTGAAGTTTGAAGTCATTTTCAGCGGGGAACTACAAAATGAGTGACTTGTGAGCGGCTAAAAAGAAAAGGGGAGATCCCAAGGAAGTTCTTCCACCGCCTTCAACTTTGACAAAAAAAAAAAATAGAGAAGAGGACAAAGAAAGAATAAAGAAAGAACATCGCTCCATAGACTTACGACGCCGCCATGGACTCAGGAAAGGTAATACTTTCAGAGTCATATATAAACAAAGAGTGCTTCAGTCCTGTCAAACCAGTTGGGTTGGGTTGCCAGTTTTGGTGGTTGTCCTGCGATCACAGCGCTGTCAGTGTGTGAGTCAAGCAGCGAACGAGTTCAGCGGGTTCATGAAAGAAATATTTTTTAGCTTTGAGGCATTTGCACGTGCTCTGACGAAAAATCACTAACGTTATACAACTGATGTAATATCGCTATGGATACTTATAGTGTGTCTGTGGTGCTCAACAGTGAGTTTGTGGTACTTTGTGATAGTGTTTTACCTCGTACGGCATCGCTATAATATTTCTGTAATATTCCTATATTATTACTATAGGGACTTAAAGTGTGTAGGCTATGTGGTGCTCAACAGTGAGTTTATAGTGAGCTTATGGCATCTCCTATGGTATCACTATAATATTCCTATAATATTCATATAGTCTCCATCTAAAATGCATCATATAATTCTCTTATGTCATGGTGGGTGGGTATAGACTGCAATGGCTTTGTCACATTGCGCGCCGTTGTGTGTGTGTGTGTGTGTGTGTGTGTGTGTATTGTGGGGGTGGAGGGTGTGATGCCAGTAATATGTCACACACTACCCACAGCCAAGTGTTACGCTGCTCTGTTCCTGGGGTACGTGTGTTACGTGCCCCAAGTCCAGGTCTGAGATGAGCTATTTATATCTGAGACACTGTTATAATAAGGTCCTGTGAGGTCCTTTATTCTCATCCAGACAGCCCAGGTCTCCACACTAATAAATTCGTTAGTATTAAGTTTCTGCTATGACCTTACAAAATAGAACCACAGTAATCCTGTAATAAATTTAAGAAGGATAATATACAGACATCGCAACAAAACTGTGAGTCCCAATAATATAGTGATACCATAGAAGAGGAAAAATACCATTGAGTGCAATAAGGTCTCTATAAACTCACTGTTGAGTATCACAGACTCACTGTAAGTCCCTATAGGAAAATAATAGTGATTTTTCCATATATTCTCACATAATACCATTAATATGCTGATCCTAATCCGGCATCATTCCAAACTTGCCATTCTTGATCCAGACAATAGCTAATGTCATCTACTGTGGATATAATGATCAAAAGCCAAGAATATCAGGCTTCACACATTGTATCTTTTATTGTATCTAGAAAAAAGGATGATGCTCATTGTTCAGAGAGTAAACCTGACTTATCTGGTGTCTGATATGGCTGACTCCATCCTGGTGCTGGCTTGTGGTTTCCATTTACATACACAGACATACAGTAGAGTGAAGCATGTAGGCCTAAAACGTCACTCTTCTTCCCCCTCTAACTGTCTCTTTGATGTAATAGAGCTGAACACAACAGAGCAGTTTGACATGGTGGTCAGACCCATGTTCCCTTTGCTGTTGTTTTGTTCTCTCCATCCATCCGCCTTACATGCTATTTTTCACCATGCATGCTGTGCTGTCATGGCCCCTCAGCTGGCAGGATTGGTTGTGGACGTGACTGGAAAGGGTTTCTCTGTTCCCAGTTCCCACTGTGACACCGACACTGCAGATTTCCAGAGAGAGTGAGAGACCGCCAAGGGAACACGCAGTAGCCCAAGAGCCAGGGGGGTCAGAGCCTTGACCCTTTCTTTCCCTGGCCATTTGCATCATCCCCCTCCGTGTTTTGTTGCTTCCAGCAGCGTTGAGCTGTTTGTGTGTGTGTCTGGGCTTATTGCAGTAGCGGAGCGCAGTCTACTTAGACACGGGCTAATTAACATCTCGTGGTCAGGATTTTCATACCTGGCTTGTGTTAAGTGATGCCTAGGTATGTGTGCGGAAGTCAAGAAAGTGGAAACTTCAGCAAGTAGTTCACACCAGAGTTTGAGTGGTGGAATACGCAAAATACACGAAAAAGCTCTCACCCCGGCTCAGTGCGTCAAAACGAATTTTCACTGGTTTGATTTTAGGCGAAGTAACTTACTGTAGATTCAGAGGTGTGTTTACGCGAGGTGCTCATGTTTAATTTGTAATACCCGTCTGAAAACTTGGCAAATTGTTTCAGTAAGGCGTTGTCCTGTTGGTCTCATGCAATAGACTCCGTCCAGGTCTACACGCTCTGCATCTGCTCAGGTAGAAGTAGAGATTCAGGCACCTTTTCTTCTTAACAGCACCGTGAATTTAAAATTTTGAATTCTCATTCCTCCAGTTCAGTTATGTTCCAATAATAATGTAGTTATTTTACCTTAATCGCACCGCTTCTCCATCAATATGATGATATAATGCCTATCCTCACATCGTTAGCCCTCTTAAAGAGCTTCATTCTGAACAACAGAAGGCTTTTGTTTGGGACTGAAAACCCACCTCAGTCGTCTTATTTTCCTGCATAAGGAATAAAAAATGGTAATTGGGGTCGAGCGTACAGTTGACCTGATCCATGGTGAGGGAAACAGCCCCTAGCCGCTTGACTCCTGACAGACTTGACAGCTCAGGCATTTTGATTGGGGTCCTGAGCCGACAACCAGCTCCTGCCTGTCTTGTACAGGCTTAATTCGTCTCCATCCACTGCCTTCCTCAAGACAGTCCAGTAGGTTTATTTTTCTCTGCTTGACTACCCCTCTTCAGTATGTCCTTCAGTGTAACTGTCAGCTGTGTTCTAATGATGCCTAATGAGACTTTGCTTCAAAAGTTTGGGATTAAGAGAGATCTAGGAGGGCTTTAATTGAAATGGGCAAGAAACCAAGAGCCAGGGCTTAATTCACTTTCTTGAGAAACTGGATGGCATTGTGCGCATTGTACTGACCAACGTTACTAATCGCTATTCACGTGGAGGTAAAGGTTGGATAAAACTTTCCGACGTACAGGGCCTAGCGCTGTCCTCCTGGGTTTTTTGACTTCATGTTTCAGTTGAGATTATCTAGGTTTAATGAATCAGAACTGACATGGAATATTCTGTTTTACGTCAGACCTCTAGAAGTTCGGTTTAACCACCTCTGGCTGTCCTCTATCCTTTTCATGGAGATCTTTGTGAAGTCAAATGGACTGTTGATTTGTTCTTTGGTAGTATATTACATAATGTGATGGTGTGTGCCAGACTTGGGCCAAATACAAACACTACTTTGTAGTTTGTTTTAGGCTGCTTAGGTGCCAGAAAGTACCAGAAAGTTTAGACAATCGCAGGACGGCATTTTAAAGTTTGTTTCCAGTACTTTTCTGTGATTGACAATTTACCAGACACAATCTTGTTCAATGATGGTGTCAGTCGTCTAGGTTGTCCTTTACAATATTCCTGGTGGTGTCTGCACACACTCAGCATAGTTGGAGATATCAGCGCTCGTTTTCCTCCCTCCCAGAAGAAGCCATTTGCTGTCATTCATTCTTGTACAGTATAAAAAAACAACTTAAACAGACTTGAAAATTGCCCCAGCTAGATAATTCATCACAGTAAACACAAAGCCTTAATTTGGTTTTATTAAAGTTTCTGTTTCATCGTTATTTCATTGTGCCCAAGTTGAGTGGTTTTATATCAGTGCGCGCATTATGTCGCGCCCTGCTTACTGTCAGTCACACCCAGAGGAAGAAATCGTATTAGCCTATAATAAATGAGTAAATAATTTACTAAATAAGTCTCCACCAGGAAATAATCCCTCAAAAACATGTCATTTTAGAAACTTTACTCTCACATCCATATCTTCTTATTTGGGGGCGTCTTGTGCGTTAAAAGTGTTAATTTTAAAATGCATTGCAAAATGATTAGGGACAGTAGACTAGTAAATGGGCTGTAACACTAAATAACACTGATAATCTCCTTCAATCTGAATTATTCTAATGCAGTAAATTACACAAACAGGCTAAAACAACTGCTAAGACTTATTTGTGTGTACTATTTTACCCAGGTGCGTTCTCAGCTGTAGAACTACATAGTGCAGGATGAGGAGGGAGATTGGATTCCCCAGAGCTGTGTAACCTGAGACGAGAGAGGTGATGTTTGCGGGGATGTGATGCCGGCTGCGTAGGCCATCACTAAGACCCTGGTACTCACAGGGCTGGGAGGAAGCGATCCGACCTGAACTACGGAGCTTTATTGGCTTCTCCTTTTTAAACAATGCACCACCTCCTGACCTGGTGATTTTTACTTTACTCAGAGGAAATCCTCTGTTCGTCTGGCTTTGGTGATTCACAGAGTGTATACAGTTATAATCGCAGATAACAAGGGCGTGTCAAGAGTGGCCGTGTGTCAGAAAACAAGAGGAGCAACAGTGTGAATGTGCACATTACTGACACTCCCTGATGAAGGCATGTGATCAAATTTATAAATGTTAAACAGAGCAATGCCTCACTAAATAGCACCTCCCAATGTTTCATTTCACATGTATCTCAGTAGATCTCTTCTCTTTTTTTCCTTTTCAGCCGCTGTTATTTTTACTACTTTACAGAGGAAAATGGCATGTCACTCCTCACGTGGGAATTCGGTCAAGTACTTTAGGAATTGCGTGGCTGATTCACCTCAGCTGTCATGTCTCGTCCATGGAATTGGGCTGCTTAGGCTTACCGTAAGATGAATTCAGCATTCAGATGAATTCAGAATTACAGATGTTCTCCATTACCAGCCTGTGGTCAGTAGTGGCCAGATGACTAACCATGTTTGAAGGGACTACTGATGAAATAGCACCTCATAGCGTCTGTGTGACTACTCGCATCTGATCCATGGTGTTGAGGTTGCGATGAAGATACTCTACCTCAGCCACTCCGCCACAGCCACTTATAATCAGGTGCTGCTTGGTCACAGGAATACAAAATAGTCCATATAAAGAAATTATCCAACTACACACTGTGAGGCTTTGCTGACAGTATAACCACATCTTTATTTTTGGAATAGGCTTATAAAAGGAGCAAACAACGCGTTTCGCTTGCTTCCTCAGGTTCGCTTACTGGTTGCACCAATACATCACAGGTGTTTAAACTCAGTAATGTAATTTGGATCTGTAGAACTACACAGATTACATGAAGTCATGAAGTCATGTAATTGTTGTTCGCTGCTTTTATAAGCGTATTTGCAAGTGCTACAAGACAAAAATAAAGATGTGATTATATTGTCAGCAAAGCCTCACAGTGTGTGGTTGGATAATTTCTGTTTATATACTCTTCCTCATATTTACAGTGCGTGGAAGTGTCTATTTCAGCACAGTGGCATTCCTCTCTCCTTTGTTGTGACCCAACCCTTTCCCTTGTTCTCCAAAGAATAGGTTTGACCCCATCGTCAGCTGACTTTACACGTCACATCTTAAGTTGCTGCTTCCTGGTAGGGTTCTGTGTGTCCTAGTAGATGTCATTTACCCTCGGAGGAGTCGCAGGTAATAACTCGGTGGTGGTGTGTGTACACTCCGGGTTAGCGAGAGAGGACTCAGGATTACTTTATATGTTTACTCAAGCTCAGGCTCATCTCATAGATCAACTTCATGTGAAGAGGTTTCACCACCGTTGGGATGTTGGATGAAGCACAGCTCAAAACATAAACACTGAAACGAAGGTCCAAATATTTAGCTGGTTATGGTTGTGTTAAACCCTAATTTGGAAAAAAACTGTTCTTAAAATTCAACCTCATTATCCTTTATTGTCAGTAATCCAATAAAAATGCCTAGGCCTAATCTATGTGATCGGAAAAGTTAATTAGCTGGTAGCACGGGTGTGCTGCTCTGTAAATTTGCACAGGCCTTAATTTTATAGCATAATGACTTTAACCAAAACATGTATCTGAATAAAATATCCATATCAGTCATGCTGCCTGTTGTCAGTGTTTACCATGGGCCTCAATAAGAGCAGAGAGACTGTGGTACCTATTGATTAAAGCTACAGCCAACAGCATTAGTATTTAAGCCTTATCACAGTGACTAGGCTAAAATTCAGCCGCTGCCTTCGTGACATGTTTCACTGTTCACAGGCAGAGAGGAAACATTTGCATGGGCCATTTTAGCTTTTCTCAGAATCTAGAGAGGAAACATTTTAATAAACTAAAGTCAGGAGATGACAAAAAGGATGTCACACTGAAAAGTCCCTCACACCGGGTGCTGATGCAATATGTCAGAAGCTTTAATGAACTGCTGAGGTCAAGTGAAAAGACCCTTTTTTTCCTTCTTGACCCTGTATTTTCTATATTTATTTATTTAGGAAAATGCTCCAGCGGTGCCACTGAGCATTGATTCAGTCTAGGAGTAGAACAAGTGGGTTTTCATGAGAAGAGTGGGAAATTACTACCAACTGCTAACCAAATGCTGCTAAGTTCTGGCCTTGGCAGCGTTTGTCTACTCTACCAGCCTCCTCTATTTTACATTTTTAGTTGGATGGTAAAATAGTGCAGTAAACTGTTGTCACTTCCTTGTTATGGACAATTTTATCAATCCCAGGCCTAGTGAATGTCTCATGCCTGAGCTTTTAATGTATACAAAAGGCTGTGAGTCATTGTTAACTACATGAAATTGACAACCAGTTCTCCAAATCTGGCTCATTCTGTGATTCAACGTTCTACTGAATTTATTATTATTTGTTACATAGCCAGATAATGAATTTTCCTGTTGCAAACACTACATGTTATTCAGAAATAAGCCTCTTACTGCTGGGAATTGTAAGCTAATGCAAGTTGATAAGTAATATTTGAAGTAAAGTCTAGATGGTGAAATCTTGGCCATCTTTTAGTTGTCTTCAGTTGTCAAAATAGTTCAGTATAACTTTTAAATTATGCTATTGCTCATTTCGTTGTAGTTTTTTTCCACTCTACAGAGCATGCTCAGTAGTCAGTTATTAGTCAGAGCGAGGCGTTCAGAGTACTCAGTTATCATCACAGTAAGGCCTCCATCACATTCTCATCAACACATACTTCTGTAATCAGATCAAGAATTACATTTGTATGTAGATTAATGTGTGTAAATATGATCAGTGTGACGCCAGGCCCTTGTGAGTGGCTAACCAGCCATCATCTGTGAGTAAACAGATAAAAAACTCCATTTAGTAATGTAAACACAACTGGCAGCTGCAGCTGAGTAAAACAACCTATTACATTTGGTGGCTTTGGGGCTATGATCATGAAATATTTTTTTTGGGTGTGACTTCATTGTTTCCTCAGTGAGGAAGACGTATAGCATGCCACCGCTGCTGCTATTCACAATGTTTTCCGCATACTAGACCCCACTATCTTACTTTGAAAGATAAGAGAAGAAGAGTGTGGGTGGGGGCAAAACTGTTTCTGTCTCTGTCTGTGACGCTGTGTTTTGGTTGGAGTCAGTTTGTGTTGTGAACTGAATAAATCTAAAATGTAGGCTACAATTAAAGTAATACACATTTATTAACGATAGAACATTTATTTCCTTACATCTTAAATGAAGGCAACAAATCTTTTATGACATTTTTTTTTTCAAATCTTAAATTTAAGAATATCCACTCGCGGAATTAAGTGAATTCAGACTTAACTGACTCCCAGCCTTTGTGATGGCAACATGTTGGTCTTTTAACACCTTGGTCTGTTTGTATACATTGAGGCGAGAGTGAGGGCGGTCTCCTGGTATGTAGGTTAAAGGTAAAGATGTCACAGAGGAGTGTTTCATGCCCCTTTAACACACACTGCCTTCCCCAGTCTGACAGCCCTTAGCTGCTGGACTCAAGCATCCATATTTAGGGTGTATTTGCAAGTCGTTTCAGCTGTTTGCCTTAAAGGGCACCAGACTCTACCAGACTCCACCAGACTCTAGTAATTACCTTTCAAACTTTCCTCAGAGACGATAGGCAGTGTTTCTTTGGAGGAACTAAATGGTAGCAGAGAGTTCACTGGAATCCAGTGCTGTTGTTAATTTGGCGTCTCAGAGGAAGCAGTGACTTCTGAGAATGAGATCAGCTCTGGTAGGTCTATGCAAAGGCAACGTGGTTCCTTTAAGAGCCCAACCCACAATATTGAAAAGTGTGTCTGAGTGTGTGTTTGTGTGTGTGTGTGTATGTGTGCATGCTCGTGTTTATATCCTGTGGTTAAGCAGCCCCTGTCATGGACTTGGTGACCCTGGAAGACTCACAAGTCCTTATTGGCTCAGATGTAACTCTAGGCGGGCCCTTGAGTCTCTCGGCCCAGCCCATTTTTTAGGTCTCCACAAATGAGCATGGCACTGGCTGAACATGCTGGAGTGATTGCCTCCAAACACACAGGGACACACAGGGCTTTTTTTTTCAGCTCCCCTCCCCCTCCGCCACGAGGGGAGGAATTCTAGCATTCACAAAAATGTTATAGTCTTGTGTTGCCTTGGCTACCTTTCTCACCAAGAAAATTATTAACTATTTTAACTATTATTAACTATTTAAAAGTAGCCTGGAGCATGGACAGCCTTTTCAAATAGTTTCTCTAATGTTTATCTTCCTTTTTGGTAGCTCAGATGAAGCTGTCTTCTCAAGGACACTCTAGTTTACTGAGATATAGAGGCAGGAATCACTATTTAGTCTTTGTAAAATGAGTGCATGCATAGATAGAGATACTAGTGCCAGTGTCACAACTGCAGACTCACTTGGAAAGCTGCATTTTGATGTGGGAGTCCAGAGAGAGAGAGAGAGAGAGAGAGAGAGAGAGAGAGAGAAGCAGGGATGAGTTCAGTGTCTTCAATGAGACTTCACCAGGATGGATGTGTAGGGCTCAAACCCGTGATCACATAACCGAAGGGTCACAGGTTTGATCCCTGCAACAGCAGCAGTGTGTCCTGTCAAAGACACTGAAGTTCTACCTGCTCACTTAGTTAAAGTGAAATGGATTCAGAGGTGACTAGTCTATTTTGATTCTGTTTTTAATGGGTTAAACTACCGACACAGTTTTACCAGCTTTTTTGTTACCAAAATATGAGGAAGTGGTCTTACTGTGGCTAACAACACGCTGATCATCAAAACGCGATGCCTGGTGATGACACACGACAGATATATATGTAGATGACTGTCAGACAGGAAAAGTCCTGTAACCAAATGCCTCTGCTGTCCGCTCTGTATCCAAATCAAAAACAATCTAAATTTGAACCCACTGATTTCTACTTTCTACTCATCCTTTTTGTTTGATTTGCTTGTTTCTTCATTGCACTTTGTAAAGTTAGTTAGTTTTGTATGAAGTGAAAAAGGGAAGTTGTTGCCATGTGTTTGAAGCTGCTGTTTTCCTGTCTGGAGAGGGGGAAATGGACAGAGACAACACTCAGTCATAGTCTGCTCTGGTTTGTTAGCTTCGTGGTATGAGGAAAATCTCTGCCAATCTCCGGGCTCTACTGAGATCAGGCATCCAATGACTTCTGTAATAACAGGAACATGGACAATAACGTGGGTTAGGGCTAGGCTTAACCCGGCCCCCTCCCATGAGAGCTGGCTGTGGGATGCGGGTCCTAACGCACCACAGCTTACTGCCCCCTACTACTGGCTTGAGAGTTTGAGGATGCCTTCCTCCAGCTCCTCTCTGTTTGTCTTGGGACCGCCCCCTTTGGATGTTGTGTGGCATCCGTTATGGGCGGTCCAGTTTCACCATGTTGCATAACATAGCCCACTAGACCTGATCTCAAGCATTTACTGAGAATCATTACTCAACAATGCATTCATTATACTCTTTATGTACAAGCCCTGGGGATCTGTAAAATTTGACTCTGGAGAACCTGAACATTTTGTTAAGTCAGTTATTTCCAGAGCTGCTGAAGCTCTCCAAGTGTGAAATGCACAGAAGTTACTTAATCAGTCAGTGATGGAGCAAGATAGTTAATGCTTTGTTCAAATAAATAGAAAGAATAATTGGCAGTCTATCACATTTTCTGTTTATAAATGGATAAGTAGTCAGGAGACACTTGTTACTGTCCAACCAGAAAGGTGATACAACTGTCAACATATTGTTTTGTGCTCCCAGCTCCTATTGTATGTCTAAATGATAAAGTGGTGAATAGAACTTGCCCTAACTCTAATCTCTTTCCTGATCTTTTCTTCCTCTTTCCTTGTAGCAAGTGACGCTCCAGCTGATGCTGGCTGTGGGAACAGCTGTGATTGGTTCTCTCCAGTTTGGCTACAACACAGGTGTCATCAATGCCCCTCAAAAGGTGAGTTGTGTGTGTGTGTGTGTGTGTGTGTGCATGTCATGCAGACCTTGGTTAAATAGTATTTCCAAATACTTTAAATGGTTTGCTATCAAGCCTACCAAGGTGCCAGATATCTGGGGTTTGCCACATAGGATGAGTGCAGATCAGTGAGTACAGTGAGTGCCAGACAGTCAAGTATTTGAAAGACAGTTTAGTACACTTTTCTGTGATTGATAACTTGAGATAATCTGAATTGTCCTCTTTCTTTAAGCTTCAACCATCCGGTACTACAAGAAGTTTAAAACAAACAGTGAGAATTATTTGCAAATATGATTTGATCTTGGTGTGGTGGGATTGGAAAAAGAGAGATGTAATGGGACAGGGCTATATGCAGTAGATGAGAGAGTCTAGGCTAGGCAAGCGCAGGTACATATACAGTATATTTATATATATAGCCCCACTACACGGTGTACTGAACTCTCTGCTAGATAGGTAAATTTCCCTGTCAACCTGCGGGTCCCAGTGCTGGTTGAGATGTTCGCTGCCTGGAGGATGGGAGAACAAGACAGAAAGCATGGGCTAATAATAGTTGCATTTAGGCCTATCGGGTCCAAGGACATCTCCATTTTAAAAACTCCCAGTGATCCCCGCGTAAAAGAGTGTTTCCATGCCCAAAAATGGCCCCTGACTTGGTAGACTGCCGACCAGGAACAGGCTGGGTAAAGCTAAACAAGGAAACAAAGCAGCAGTTTACTGTATATATGTGAAGTGAGATCGATTATTTCTGTATTGCACGTGAGTTTTCTGACTAAAGAGGAGATCAAATGACGGATGAAGGAAGTTCCCTATTCCCGTAACAACCTGAGGTAATATGAAGGTAGCTTTTCATTCCCCTCAGGACTAAAGCTACAATAGGATTTATTGACAGAAAGCGGCACAAAAGAACTTTCATATCCCGGGGATATGGTCTATAGTGCATCACGTGTCAATAACTAATGCCCGCCCCGTCTACTAAAAGGGTTAAGCCGAGGCATACACATATTAGCCTTTGTCTGAACACACCCTGCGGTTAGCCAGACCTCTCCACAGGTCACAGGTGTGTTGCCAGGCGGTCAGGAGCTCTTCCGGCCCTTTTCATTTACCTTTGACATATGAGGGCTCGTCTCTGTGTGCCGGTGACTGACTGCCTCTGTCACACTGATCTACAGTTGCAGCTGTCTGCTGTGCTCTCTCTCTGTCAGGCCAGCCTCTTTTTGCTCCATCACAGACAGAGACTTTAATCTGGACGTCTCGTTCTCTATCATCACACTGTCAGTCAGAGCCATCACAGACTTTGATGATATAATACAGCTGCTCATCGTTTCCACTGAGAGTAAAAACAAGTTTTCCATTAAGTAGACTGACCAGGTGAATCTAGGTGAATGATATGATCCCATTCCTGATATTTTCTAAACTGGTTGTAGTTTATAAACACTGCAGCACTCATATAAATGTTCTTAGGTGCTGAAAAATAATATAGGTTTAATGGTAATATATAGGAAATATGGTAATATAGGTGTAATAGGTTTTTCCTGGATTCCACCATGAAAACTCCACGTGTTCAGCTTCCTGGAGCTCAGCTGGGGAGCCACAAAGTGCCTTCAGGCTGGGTGAGGGGCTGCAGTTTGAGAGGGAGAGGGTAAATATGTTGGTTTGTTAGCATTCACACACTGGGCTAGTATAAACCTGCCATATCGGCTCTTTATCCCCCCTCCCAACTCCCTGCCTAGGTCTCTCTCTCTCTCTCTCTCTCTCTCTCTCTCTCTCTCTCTCTCTCTCTCTCTCTCTCTCTCTCTCTCTCTCTCTCTCTCTCTCTCACAAACACAGTTGTAAGAAGTGTCACATGCCCACAGTTCAATCAATGCAACAGCTGTTTCGGAGAAAGAATGGGAGAGTACAGAGAAACAGTTCACAGTGGTGTTGCTCAACACAGGCTCCTACTCCTTTCCTAGTTGATGACCACTTAATAGGCTATACTATTACTAATAGAACTTTTATATAGCAACAACACCTCTGATTATCGCCGACTCCTCTCCCCCTCTGCATCAGTGTGCGATAAAGGCCGGAGTGATGCTGGCGCTGCCTGTGACGCAGGCCATGCACCGACGAGAGAGTCTGATTAGATATGCTCCGTCAAGGGCCTTTCTCCAGCTCGCTGTCCTATACTCCTTCCTGTTTTAACTGTGCCAGCTCCACACTGCAAAAAATATCCATCTTACAAAAGTAATTGAATCTAAAGAGTGATAATCTGCGACATCAACAATTAAAGGATATAATCTTGATACCAGTGGAATCGTCTGAATTTTCTCTGGTAAAACTGCCCTGAAAACAAGATAGATTACTTTATTCCTTCATTTTTTTCACTTGTTTTAAGAAAAGTAAGTGTTGCAGATTATTTCACTTGTTAAAATGGATGTTTGTCCCTGTGCATGCTGAGTACTCTGCGCACCTCGGCAACCCAGTCACCAGCCAGCTCAGTCAACACATGCAGTCGGCCTGATAGCATGAATGGACGGTTTGTTTCATTGTGTGGCCAGAGCCAGCTGGTGGTTTGGACTGCACAGCCTACTGAGACTGCGGAGAGAACATGAAATGATTATGTAACTTATCAGGAGCAGCCGTGCCATTCAATTCTGTCTCTACCAGCTGGAATATACTTAGTCAAGGTTATTTTTGCAGTATAAGGGCCCTTTTTTCACTACGCGTTATAGTCAGGGTTATGTCATCAATAGCCTCTTGTCTATGGTTGTGCTAAAAATGGGTGTACTTTGGTGAGCCAGTGCTTATGATTTGCCCATGTGCAAACCCAGACATCAGTGGCACTTACTTTGGGCTTTTGTGGTGCTCACACACCTGTAGATCTTTCTGACATCCTAGACTTCTTCAAACTAAAAGAGATTTCTTTAGAGGATGGGTGAGATTTGTTGATAAACAGCTCCTGTTTAGCTGTGCATAAAAACATCCAAATCCCATGTTGGTGCCTCTGCCTCTCCTGCTGACATACATTTTAGTGTGGATGACATAAAGGGCAAGGGTACAGTGTATGATTACAAACTTGTGATATCATGAGGGGGGTAAGGTCTTGTGAGTGTAAGTTGATAGTGGACATGACCCGAGTCTTGCGTTAAGAGCCTCAGTGGGTCATGAGGTACGTATCCCTTAGCCATAGGAAAGCCCTTGACATACGATAGCCGCAACATACACAAGTGGTTAATGAGGTTAATGAGGCCGCTGTGGGGCAAGGACAATCATGACTTGTCATCGGCTTTCATACATACTTGATCCCACATGCCACCATTGAGCTCGAGGACATATAAGAGCTTCTATATTAGGCTAACTGCTAAGTGTTGCATAACAAATATTGTTAGATACAGGGGTGATGTTATATTATCACCAAGGCACATGACAGGAGCTAGCGTACGTGCGTGTGTTTGTTGGCGGGGGATGGTGGCGGGGTCAGTAGAATACCTGTGAAGTCACATAGGGTGGTGACCGTTCTGAATCATCTGAGACGTGTCACTGTGCCATCAAGCAGACTCAGAGCGAGGGTGGGGGGTATTAAAATTACTCACCACAGACACAAACGTACACACCACACACACGCAGATGCAGACGCAGACTTTGCAACTTAACACCTGTCACTAGGGCGTGTGTTTGTCAACAGAGTCATCCACCATGGGAGAGCAGACACTTGAAACCGGGCTAGTTAACTTCCTGGTTGCCTCTGTAATTGATATAATTATACAGTACTGCCATCCACTGGCCAAACAGTGACAGTTCAGCTGCCTGTATGTGCTTAACTGAACAGCTTATGTAACTATAACAACAACAATGACAATAGTACTATTACTACTACTAGCATGAATAATAATAATGTGATTCTTGATTAATTAATCCCTGGAAATTCTCATCAGCTAATGTCTTTATTCCACGGGGCTGAGATTGCTGTGCTGCCTTTACATTGTTGTAAATGTGACTGTGTTACAATGTGACATGATACAATATGATCCTATTATTGTCCTGTGGGAAATCCAGTTTGCAAGGCCAGCTCAGAAAATATTTCAAGATTCTCACTTACAAATTATTTATAAATATTTAAAACATTTATTTGTATTTGTTTATTTTCTCCCTGTGATAGACCATTGAGGCCTTCATCAATGAGACTTGGTTTGAGCGCTACCAGGAGCCCATCACCAAGTCCTCGCTCACGACTCTCTGGTCCATCTCTGTTGCCATCTTCTCCGTCGGTGGGATCTTCGGCTCCTTCTCTGTCGGACTCTTTGTCAACCGCTTTGGAAGGTAAACCGTAAACACACACTAATGTCTAACACTGTGGAAATCCTTGCCGCTATTATTTTTGCACATTCCTTGGGCTTTTTTTTATAAATAGAATCAGACCACATTTGATTAATTTTCTCAATAAAATGCAGAGAGAGAAGTCAAAAATTTGAGCTGTGCTTGTAAGAATACAACATTTTGAAGCAGTTTGTTACATTTTGATGCCAAAAATTTGTGTTGTTCCTTGATAACTTGGGAAACATATGGATCTTTTATTTTCGGGTTTAGATGTTTTTATTGTGTGACCTGTCTGAATTTAACCCTAAAGCCTGTGACTGTTCTGTGTTGCCTGCAGGAAGAACTCTATGCTGATGGCCAATATTCTGGCCTTCATCGCTGCCGCTCTGATGGGCTTGTCCAAGATCGGCAGCTCCTGGGAAATGCTGATCATTGGCCGCTTTGTGGTGGGCCTCTACTCGGGCCTCTCCACAGGCTTTGTGCCCATGTATGTGGGTGAGGTTGCCCCCACAGCCCTGCGAGGAGCCCTGGGCACCCTGCACCAGCTGGGCATCGTCATTGGCATCCTCGCGGCACAGGTTGGTGGATAACAAATGAAATGGCGGTGAGGCCATTGCTGAAAAACTGTTGGCCTACTTAAACTGTAAAGAGATGGCAAGTAGTTGTTGTGTTAGACCTTCATAATACTGTAAGTTGGGATAGTAAATTAAATCTTTCACATTATCATACGATGTAATGGTATCACTTTGCAGCTTTTTGTACAAAGTCATGTATTGTAGTCCTACTGGGGCCATGCATGCTGAAAATTTATATGTGATATAAGCTACAAACTGTGCTGGTGGTTCATGTGTGTTGTGTCTGGGTTGATTTCAGGTGTTTGGTATGGAGTCTATCATGGGCAACGCCCACTTGTGGCCGTTCCTCTTGGGCTTCACCTTCATCCCCGCTCTGCTGCAATGTATCCTGCTGCCTTTCTGCCCCGAGAGCCCCCGCTTCTTGCTCATCAACAAGAATGAGGAGAACAAGGCCAAGACAGGTGAGTCCACACACACACAAATAATTAATGAAAGGTCGTGAAGTTGTCAATTGAAGAGGGGGAAGCTGTTGTAGCTGATTTGAAAATCTAACATTGCTTTTTACAGAATGTTTAGAAAAAGTCATGGAGTAATATTTTGAAAACTAACAACTGTCAACTGACTGTGGCTTAGCCTTTCTGGTGACAAGAGTGTTTGCACATGTAAGAATTAGAAAACGCTGAACAAAGAGGAAAACAAAATGACAAACTGTGCAGGTGAAATCCAAGGGGCTTATAAAAACATCTCACCTCCAAAGAAACAAACAAAAAAGAAACAAGATGACAGAGAAAAATGCAACTGACCTGGGCAACAGAAACTAAATGTCAACAAAACCCAGCGAGGAGAACAGCTTATAAGATAGGAATCCCCCCCTTCAGATTGTAGTAGTATTGATCCTCCATCGCTCTGCCCCTCCCAGTGCTGAAGAAGCTGCGAGGGACCACAGATGTGAGCGCCGACATGCAGGAGATGAAGGAGGAGAGCCGGCAGATGATGAGGGAGAAGAAGGTAACCATCCTGGAGCTGTTCCGCTCGCCCCTCTACCGCCAGCCCATCATCATTGCCATCATCCTGCAGCTCTCCCAGCAGCTGTCTGGCATCAACGCTGTGAGTTTCCAGGCCCACACATTACGCCATTGTTCACCCTGAGAACCGCCATTAAGATGCTGAGGACAGTCACAGGAGCCAAATAGCGAGATCACATTTGCATACTGTGGCTCTTCCTTACTTCATAAATACACAAACGTTCTCTTACAAAGCAGCTATCCTGGACACATTTAAGTTGCTGAACTATGTGTAACACTCATGTTCAAATTTTGTTGTTGCCATGCTTTAGGTATTCTACTACTCCACCAGTATCTTTGAGAAGGCCAAAGTGGCGCAGCCTGTGTATGCCACCATCGGAGCCGGTGTGGTTAACACAGCGTTCACCGTGGTCTCGGTGAGTACAGTTTAAACTTTTTAACTTTTGATGTGGAATCATCATTACAGATAAAAGGGAGACTAGGGCGCCTCAAGCTGTGGAGAGACTTTTACTCAGAAATGAAGTTAATATTTAATGTGGTAATCTGAGAGATTCTCAGTTTTTGAATTTGGAGACATCTTTGGTGCTAAGTGCTCACTGCTGTGGTGTTTCTGCACCACACTTCCCAGAGATCACCTGTCAATCAAACCACAGCAGCACTTTGTTTATTGTTTAGTATCTATGGTTTATTATTTTGTTGTACATAGACCTTATCCCTCATCTTGTTTGTCTTTTCCCATAGCTGTTTATCGTGGAGCGAGCTGGACGCAGGTCTCTGCACCTGGTGGGACTGCTGGGAATGGCCGGCTCTGCCGTCCTGATGACCATCGCCCTGGCTCTGCAAGTAGGTTTCTCATAATCAAGCACATGTTTTAAGTTTTAAGTTGTCCTAGCTATCTACCAGCCTTATTCAATTAATGGTGATTATGCTAAAGATTATGAAATTGTTGTCATAGCGTAAGTAACCTAATTCTTGGTGTCTTTTCTCTTAGGACCAGCTAGCGTGGATGTCATATGTGAGCATCATGGCCATCTTTGCCTTTGTGGCGTTCTTTGAGATTGGACCGGGTCCCATCCCCTGGTTCATCGTGGCAGAGCTGTTCTCCCAGGGACCCAGGCCTTCAGCCTTCGCAGTCGCAGGCTTCTCCAACTGGACTGCCAACTTCATAGTGGGCATGTGCTTCCAGTATGTAGCGGTGAGTAGATAAACGACCAGGGATCACATCTGGGTCCAAAAATAGTTGTAACAATTGTTAGTGCTTGTTTTGACTGCTTGTAGAACCAGATAGCTGAGTTTTTATTAGAGAATTATTATCAGCAAATACTGTTTGACCCAGGTCTGCCTGGGATGCACTGTGTTCTTGATGTTTAAAATGAATGTGAGAAAGACAGCCTGTAGTAGATTTAACCTTTGTGCAAACAAGAACAGCATTTACCTGTTACATAGAACCAGTTATGACATGGACTTACCTAACCAATTTTACTACTTTACTAATTTTACAACCTTAATAATTTTATTGACACTGTCTCTCTCCTTACCTCTGTCCACAGGACTTGTGCGGCCCCTACGTCTTTGTCATCTTCACAGTGTTTCTGCTCTTGTTCTTCGTCTTCACCTACTTCAAAGTGCCGGAGACCAGAGGCCGGACGTTTGACGAGATATCCGCCGGTTTCCGCCAGTCGGCCGCCACTGGGGGAGAAAAGCACTCGCCGGAAGAGCTCAACAGCCTGGGAGCTGATTCTCAGCTCTGAGGGACTGGCTTTTATTTCTCAACACCTTCCCTAATCTGCACATGCCCTGACAAGAACTCCTGTACCCCATAAACTCTCTCTCAGACCAAGGGGGAACTAGAGGGGTCTACTGACTAGAAGTAGACGTATACACTGGTAGAGTAATTTTCACACTGTCAGCACATTTCGGGCGTCACAGAGCAGCCCTGCATGATTCCCTGACTTGACGTCTGCTGCTGCCCCTCTCATGTCACACAAGTAAACGTAAACTTGATGGGCACTAGGACCTGTGGCGGGTGTGGAGAGGGGAGTTGAGGCTAGATTGGGATACTTTTTAATATTTTAAAGAAGGAAGAGGGGTGTCGGTGTCAATCAACCAGCCTTTTTTTTTTTAACTAAATTCTTTTCATGGAGCACACTGCTACTTGCTATGTTACCTTTCTTTTCTCTGTTGCCTGTTACAGTGCAGTCAGTTTCTTGTAGTCTCGCTGAAGAGCCCTGAAGCTAGAGATGAATTTCACTGTGCAAAATAGCTTTTTTAATAGATCAGATCAGTCATACTGTACTGCTGTAGCGCTGAAGATTCTGCAGAGCTAGCCTTTGATGATGAAATTTTCCTTGTTTTTCTCCAGCAGAGGGAGCACTTCCCTCAAAAAAGTCCCTGTGCTCCAGTCATGAGGAATGGTTATGTCTCTCTTCAGGAGGAGTTTATGGGCTGTGATATGTTGGTGTATTGCTGTGAGGATCTGTTTGTTTCCTTAATGATATTATTGGAACAATCAAGACCATCAAAGCACTACACGTCATGTAAATATATATATATTTTTTTACTTCTTTGCTCCTGTCAGATTTTAATAATTTTAAAGAAAAAAAAAAAAGATATTTCTTACTGAAAAAAAAAAAAAATCACATGATAAAGTGTAGTTTTTTATGAGATGTATTTTTGGGCATAAATACAGAGCAGTTACCGTGTGTCCACATAATATATCAAGAAAACTCATTCATGCGTTTTTATTCCATTCCCTTGTAGCCATACGCTTGATGAATTTTATTTGGCAATGGAATTATGGGACTGTGCAAGATCAATATCTGCTCAGATCAGTCTCAGAGCACTGAACATGGCGGGGAAGTTGATTAATCGAATCACTTATCCTCTTACCATCGTATGAGATAACTATGCACTCAGTCAGAATCAGCAGCCAATCTGACTGCAGGCTCATGTCAACACAAAACCAAACCGACTCACAAAACCAGTACATTTTTGAGGTGAAACAAGTTGCCTGTCCAAAATAATCAACCCTCCTGTAAAGCAATATCTTCCTTTTAGCCTTATCTTGTTGTAGCCGGTTACAGGTTAGATTTACCCTGGTCTAGACTGAAAGCTACTTTCAACGGAGGATCGTTGCTGAAGTGTTTTTTTAAGTTACCTACAGAGCGGCCGAAGTCCGGTGAAATCGGCCTGAAGGCTGTCTGGATCTTTTCACACAAATGTGAGCTGCAAGCTGCTCTTGTGTGACATCCATAGAGCAGAAAGCATATTAAAAAAAAAAAAAAAAACAATAGGGACCAAAATGAATGTGGTTTTCAGCCTTTTGCCAGGTTTTCATTATCCTGAAAGTGCTTTTTATCTGTCAGGGTCAGGCTCCCAGTGTTCCTCGCACTCTACAATGTCCATTATGTGTTTTCAGAAGTGGACACTTGTCGTTTTGGTGTAAAGTTTGATTTGTGCTTTGTGCACTCAATTATGCGTCATTGACTAGCTCACTCTTTTGGTGGTGCATTGTACTGCGTAGCTGGTGAAACCTCTATAGTTTTTTCAGCTCTGCCTACCAACACTTCCTGTTACCTGCACAAGTTACTGTCTACGACTGCTGTCTCACCTGGAGAGCTTTTCTTTTCTTTAAATGTGTTGTTTGAGGAAAATTATCTTTTTAGCAGCACTTTATTATTCTCAATGATAGTTGTTTTGTCACTGAAAACCTTGAGCGCGTTTCAGTAGCTTTTGACACAGTTACTGACGAGAGACTGAAGTACTGCTGATGGATTACTTGATGTTAAAATTTTTGAAAAGGAATTGTATGATTTGTTCATATCTATTGAGATGTTGTATAAAAGCATATTACAAGGCAGAAGTTTTCTTTGGTCTAATACATGCAGGCCAGTCCTAAGTGTATATGGTAATATTCATGGTCTAATGGGGACATTGATCCAAACCCAACCCAGTAGTCAACATCCATTGTAATCATTCCATGATTAGTTATTAGTTATTGTATATAGTATATAATATGGTAACAATCCATTCTTTGTTACAAGAACAGCTGACTTTGTGTGGCCTTCTTATATCTTCACCAGCAAGATTATGTAATGGCACCGACGATTGCCATGACAGTGGACAAAAAAAGATGCACTTACAGTACCGACTGACATCTATTGCAAATAACAAAACTGTATTTTCTGTACATAGTTTCACAATGCAGTTTGGGCATTTAATTTTAAACACATGAAGCCTATAAGGATGATGAAGCATCCTGCAACCTCTGAAATCCACTCATTGCAGCACAGATTGGTGGTCTAAAAAAAAGCCACATGATGTAAATACTACTCACATACTACAGCCCCACCCACACCCACCCCAAATATATAAGAATATTTAACTTTTAGATAGCTAAATTAATGATTAGCACCAAGCGCTGTACATCTCTACATGCATCTAGCATCCACACTTGCCTTCTATTCCCTCAGATTTGATACCTGAAGATAAGTTGTGAGAAAGAACTAACAATTTTAATTCAGATTTTATATCAACCAAGGAAGGATTGCGTTACAGTAAATAGATGCATTCACTAGTGTTCATGCATTTTAGTGCACAGTATATATTAAAATGTTTGTAATAAATAAAGCACCTGTGTGTATGGTGTTGGAATGTGAACCTCTACAAGAGGGATGCAAAATGTGCTGGATGTCCTTGACGGTTCTTCCCTCTTGTGTAAGATATATGTGGTTGGATGGCTGAATAAAACAAATTATGCACACGGGAATGCTTTGTACAGATCTTCTTTATTTTTTTCTGTCTGTCTGTTTCTATTGTTGGAACTAACAATAAGAGACTTTTATTGCACATATTGCTGAGCATAGGAGTAGAGTTTTTGAGAGAAAAAAAAATCAGGAAAAAAGAAAATGTTTTGATTTCTATTGATTTCTTAGTGCCTGCAAGCAGTTACCAGGGAAACAAAACTGTGTGTGTGTGTGTGTGTGTGTGTGTGTGTGTGTGTGTGTGTGTGTGTGTGCATGTTTCACTGTGTGACAGGCCAGATGTGATCCTCTGGCTTCAAAGCAGGCTTTGAAGATGGCAAAGTCAAAAAGATAATCTGATCCCAGAATGACTGGATCTACTATTTCTCCCCTTCCTAAACAGCTCTCCCTTAGACTTCACCCAAATCCACTCTGTCTCTCTTATCTCAGTTGCAAATGAAACCCTTCGCCTTTCCCTTTAACCTGTAACACAACAGACGTGATATAGGAAGACTGGGTTAATGTACCAGCTTTCCCTTTGATAGGCAAAATGTTAAGTCTGAAGGTGATGCACTGCATTTGTATACAGTGGTGGAAAAAGTGCTCAAAGCCTTTACTTAAGTAAAAGTAAAAATACTTCATTAAAAGTTCTGCATTCAAAAGTTTACTTAAGTGAAAGTACAGAAGTATTAGCAGTAAAATGTGCTTCAGTATCAAAAGTAAAAGTACTCATTCTGAAGAACAGTCTGTTTCAGAGTGTTAAATTATTGATGCTTATTGTATGTTTTGCATGTAAAACCTTATTCTGCAAAGTAACTAGTGGCTACAGCCGTCAGATAAATGTAGTAGAGTAAAAAGTACAATATTTCCCACTGAAATGTAGCGGAGTAAAAGTATAAAGTCTCACAAAATGGAAATACTCAAGTAAAGCGCCAGTACCTAAAAACTGTACCTCTGTATAGAATTAGATGCCCTTGGCTTATTCTCTCCTGTGTGAGTCCAAGTCAATGAGTTCATATTGACCTCCAAGTGAATGAGAGCAGGTCTATCATGTTGGAGACACGCTTTACTCCACCTGTGTCCTCCTGCTCACCTAAAGGGCAAGGAGATAAGAGTGTCACCTCACTTGTGCTTTATTCACCGATGCTGGTAGGAATGCCACAGCACGCTTTTCCATCTGTTAAATCTCAGCCTAATAATCTCTCATGTTGCACTCATCTGATCGGCTCTCCAGAACTGTAGCCACAGACCTGCGGGCAATACAGTGAAATATTCATCCTAATCATCTGTGACCTTTTAAAATTTTAACTGTTTGCAAATACCTCTTTTGAAGCAGAAAGCAAACAACCAAAAACACATTCTGAGTCGGCCCTGGTGTGTTCCTGTGAATTTTAAACCGTTCTCAAGGTCGCTGAGAGCAATATACCATCTAATGAGATACAGGAGGGGCCCGGGCAAACACAGGCATTTGAATGTGTTTGATCATGCTGTGGCACACGAGCGTTTGTAGCTTTAGACCGCCAGAAGCTCCAGGGTAGAGCAAAGCAGAGCAGTCTTCACCACCGGGACCCTGGGCTCGGCTTCCATCTCTCACTCACCCGCTATACAAACAAAAAGATGGAAGGGATCAAGCGGTTCAAAGGCATGTTTGGCATTAAATTCAGCTGTGATGTTGCTACACGTCCTGCCATTATTGATTCGAGCGAGGAGAAAGGAGGGAGGGGCTAGAAAACCTCAGGAGGGAAGAGATATACAGTACACAAGGTTAGCTGACCCCTATTAAAAAGCATGTTGTTGCGATTTCCATGGATTACCTCTGTGTTTTGTACATGCATAATTGTTGTGACCACTGGTGCCTCTGTGTTTGATTGTCTTCTTTGTTCCCTAATCCCACGCTTATATGCTATTAAGCATATTCACACTGTGGGTTTATGACTAGAAAATTATGTGTAGGATTTACTTCTATAGTATCCGTGTTGTGACAAACTCAAGATTCAATACTTTATTGCCATACCAATTTAACTGTTAGAAATTTGTCTCAGTGTGCTCATAACAGGACAGCATTAACAACAAGGACTTCAAGCATAATATAGCATAAAAGATACATGATAAGATACATGACAAAAACACATGACACCCTCCCAACCCACCCCATAAATAGAAAAGTGCATAAATCTATAAAAAAAAAAAAAAGTACAAGAATAAAGTCCAAGTAGCAGATCACCTTAGAGGTATAATAAGAGATTCATGCGTCATTACTGTCATATACAATGAATTTATAAAATATTACAGTCACATTTTTTTCATGAAGTACACTGATGAGGAGAATCCAGGTAAAAGTCATAATCTCTTATTCATTTCCCTTATTAAATCTATATCAATCACAAAGGAGGAGATGTAGATAAAGAGATGCAGATGAGTTAGAGAAGGATTTTTAAGCTTTGAGACAACTGCGATGTCGATTGTGCAAAAAAAAACAACAAAAAAAACTGCTACTCAACATGAGGAACATGTGCTCAACATTTACATTCAGTGTATGCTCCATGCATAAAGCCACACAGAGATGACGAATTATGGAACAAGCTTTCCTGCTGCTTATAAATAGATTAGATGAGGCATTCAAGGTGATAAACCCATATTTCACGAGTAAAACCCCACACCTCCACGGATGAGGGGGAATACGATTTTCCTGCTCATAAGATTGAGATAGAGGATGGAATTGATACATGAATATTGATGTGGTAAGATGTACGTGAGGAAATGACCTGTGGTTGACTGAAGTCGATCTAGCACTGGAGTATTAGCGGGCAGAATCAATTGAGGGAAGCCATACAGCAAAGACTGGGAGGGAGTGTGTGTGTGTGTGTGTGTGTGTGTAGGGTTATCCCAGCCACTGCCGATTTGCCTGTGAGCGAGAAACTTGACCCGCATTGCTCTCGGGAAACTGCTCAGCGGCCAACATGAGGAGTCTGCGGCTGTACGGGAGAATAAATATGAAACAGTTTGATGCTGAAATGAGAATGCTTACACGGCAAACCTTCCCTGGAGAAAGAAAGGTTAGGGCCAGAGAAGGGAGAGGTTGAGGGAGAGAGAAATGGCATACATTTACTCTGGCTCTCTGGAGCTAACTTCAAATGCTTAAATAAGTTCCAGAGAACTTAAGTAGATGTATTAAAGAGGGCAATTGAGTGTAACTGATGGCGACTGCAGGGAACCACACCATACTAGACTGCTTTTGCGCAATCAGCATTCTCTGTAAATGGTACCAATCTCTGGAATAAACTACCAAATGAAATAAAACTCATTAAGGATACAAAAATGTTTTCACTCAAAAGTCAAGAGCTGGCTGAAATCTAATCAGGCTTGTACTCACTTGTATCCAGTCTTTATATTATCATAGCTAATTTTAAGATGATTACGGCGTAAAACACCCAATTAATTTGATTATAAATGCATTTCTAAATCTCTTGTTTGTTGTGTCATGTGATATTATATGTATATACATTATGTGATATTATGCAATTGCGATGATGTATAATGTAGGCTATTTTCAAAATTTCTGTACTCTTTATTAGCCTACAAGACATTTTAGATAGTTGTAGTCTATAAAAGCCCAACTAGGGACTAGGGTTGGAAATTAGCAGTCGCTACAAACTCCATGTGCACACATCTTTTATATTTCAATTGTGAAGCGTGATTATGTTAACTGCACTGTCCCTATCAAAGAAACTGCTAATAAATAAATAAATAAATAAATAAATAAATAAATGGGTAGAAAATAGGGAGAGAATGGGGTGCAAGAACTAAAACTAAGGATTTTTAACAATAATCAATCCACCAGCAGCAGAAAGTGATGTGTGATTGATGGGCAGGTGTGGTGGGACAGAGATGTGATGTGATATAAGAGACAAAGACTAAGAGACATCATCGCAGAAAGAGGATAGAGGTTTCCAGGGCTTCATGCTGCATTACAATATTTGCTGCAGCATCACGTCTCTTAGAGTGATTACTTTACTTTGCACTGAAACTTGACTTTGCTGAATATATAGAGGTCCCCAGCAAAATACAGCAATTACTGCCTAGTCATTTTCTTATTCTGGCTTCAACTTTAACAAATAATTAGTGTTCTTAAACCTTTCAATAGCCTGCCTTTCCATTAAGGACATCTTGGCACAGCAACATTAGGCCATAGACAGACATAATGATAACTCTCATCCATACCAATTATGTTGCAGCCAGGAGCAATTCACATGCTCAGAATCTTGACCTATTCACTATGGAAAGGATTTACGAATTGCATTAAGCGACACCTTTAAACTGTGATGCTTTGCTGGCTCTTCACTGCATTGTCCACCGCTCTGCAAACATGACCTACTCTCGTCTTGCTTTCTCAGCAAACCCTCATACCGTAAAGAGTTGAAGGGGATATTGCACAGAACCTTTTATAGTCACTGCACTCTGCTCCCTAGATTCTGTTAGAATTGACCCCAACCTCTAACAGCATCCCCAATGTATTTTCTCTCCAGGCAAGGAAAGTATAACACTAATACAAGCTGCAAAGACACACATGGATGGATTAATTCACCTAAGGGAACAGTGCCTATTATTTCACAGCAAGAAAAACCATTCAGCTACTGCTGAAGTTTTATTTGAGGGGGTTCGGGTGTATTAAGAAAGTTGCTACACAGCAATTGATTAATGATAACAGGCACTATATAATAACCAAGCAAACAAAAAACAATTAAGGTACAAACATGCAGCATGAAATGGAGATGTGAGCTCAAACGACTACATCGATATTTCATTTATATATAGTACAAAAGCAAGAACAAACAGACAAACGACTACATCAATATTTCAATTATATATAGTACAAAAGCAAGAACAAACAGACAAACAAATATACACTGAATACACAAAATATTAGGGACACTTCCTCTTTTCATGAAGTGCACTAATGAGGTGAATCCAGGTAAAAGCCATTAACCTTCATTTATTTCCCGTATTAAATCTACATCAATCACAAAGGAGGAGATGTAGATAAACCGAAGCAGACGAGTTACAGAAGGATTTTTAAGCTTTGAGACAGTTGAGATGTGGATTGTGCAAAAGAGGCTGCAACTCAACATCAGGAAGACGTCCCTAATATTTTGTACATTCAATGTAAGTAATCCTATTGCGTTCTACTAAGAGCCGCGGGGCGGAGCCCTCCTGTTGTTATTGTTATTGTTGCTCCTGTGGCGTGTTCATTAGCCCGGCGCCCCTGGTGATCATGCCATCTCCCAGTTTCCTTCCCTGCTCTCCCTCCCTCCCTCCCTCCCTCCAGGCTCTATCTGCTCTCTGGCACACTGCCACCATCACCATGACCTGGGGAGTTTTTAAACTGATATATGATTCCAGGATGATGTGAGGATAGTCAATCATATGGGGTCTGTAGATGGCCCGGGTGAAGCTGGTGTAGCCACAGAATATATGTGGAAATGGTTTAGATACTTAGATACCGAAGTCAAATTCCCTGTATGTGTTGCATACTTGGCCAATAAAGCTTGATTCTGATACTGTAGATAAGATAATAGAAAGTGTGGAGATGGTAGGGCAAGGTAAAAAAAAAAAAAAAATTAGAAAGTACGGTTCTTTTAGTATGTAAAATGGCAGTAATATTGGTCAGAAATTTAAAAATGACCAAGTCAAAGATGACCGAGCAATGTGTTCAATCCAGCCAGAACCTGGCTTGTCATGATGAGGAAGACAGCGCTCCTCATTTAGGAGCAGGAACAAGGAATATTTTTTAATAAACATGGGCCACTGTTCATATTATTTACGCAACAAAAAGCTAAATGGTGCTATTTTTCCCATTCCCTCCCATTACACTGGCTTGGAAACTCCAGTGGAGCTGTTCAGCAGCCAGCAGCAGAAACTGCAGTGATGCTCCCAGGTATGAATGTGTGCACCTTTGTGTGAAGCAGGGATAAGTATGAAATCTGAAAAAAGAAATCCCTTTCTGACTGACTGAATACTACTGTGCCACTGTGTTCTTTTCAACAGGACTAAAAAAAAAAACAGGAAAAAGGAAAGGCATGTTAATAAAATAATTGTACTGGACAAAAAAGTACATGCACCATGACTTTACATCAAACAGACAGCTCTGGGTACAAATGCCAGCTGGAGTTAATGTCCTGCTGTTTTATAATTGAAAATGTACTACATTTTTGAGTCATCATTTCTAGCAAACCGTGCACAGTGAGTCCACACATAGTGTTTAATTGTTTCAACCCAGATAACAGCATGTTATATAGGAGCCAATACATCAGGCAGGGTGGAGGCTAAGATCGAGAGCATTGTATACTTTGCCTGGGTTTGTATCTTTCATAAACAGCTTGCATTTATCAATTGCATAGTCTTCTCCTGATAGCAGTCACTGTGTGTAATCAAGGCTCTGTTATGCAAATCAGGTAGAGATGACTGATCCCTCAGGGTCAAAGCCATGCTCCAGTGGCTTCAGCCAACATGCAGCTACTTTTTGGAGTTCCTTCTCTCCTCTGACTTGCTGATGCCAGACTGTCTGGCTCCAAAGACTATAACAACAACAACAACAAAAAGACAGAAAATAAAAAAGTACTGAGTCTTTGTGTTTGGGCTGTTTAATTTAGTTGAAATATTGAAAAAGTAATGTGCATGAGAGTTAGGAGAGATCCCAGTGGGCTTGTGGGTGAACTTCCCCTAAAGGAAGAAGACAAATTAAACAGCAATATTTAAAACATGGAGATATGGAAGGAAACTTAACTCGGATGCTGTCTGAGAGGCATAAAAAACGAGACGGCTCTCTGATGTGCATGGACATCTGATTTTATATGTTCATGCCAGAGGCAAATCTGGCAAGGAAAAGTTCACCGTAAAGAAAGAGAGAGAGAGAGAGAGAGAGAGAGAGAGAGAGAGAGAGAGAGAGATGCCCCTAAAACGTGGCTCAATTCATTTTAAAGCCTGAGCTATTTTTTCTGACATTGTACATCAACTGTGACAAACTGTGACAGCTTGAGACATTCAGGAGTGACACAGTCTGAGCAACGTGACAACGAAATGAACCTTGAGATAAATGGGGAGAGGGGGAGAGAGAGAGAGACAGAGAGAGAGAGAGAGAGAGAGAGAGAGTGAACAAGACAGCGAAGCGTCAGGAGCAAACAGCCAAACAGCGGTAGGGCATCGGTGGATGAACTACGAGGAGGTGAAGCGGACATAAAAGGGTGCGGAGGGGGGTGGGAAACACAGTCAAGGCTGTATGGAGGGAAATTATGATGCATTGAAAGCAAAGCAGGAGGCGCAAACTGTCCCATTTGCCTTGTGCTTTGGTTTGAGTCATGGGCTACAAAAAGAAACATTAGGAAAAAGTTGTGGTTAAAGATGAGGACGATTAGATGGTTTCCAAAACTGTCAAAACCTCATTCTGACCTCAGTCAGGCTGCATACTGAATGCCTAACAGGAACAGGTGGGATTCCCCATGTGCCATCACTATTATGCAGATTAGCTCATGTTCAATCAGACACAATGTTTCTCGGGTTACAATTGCTGAGAGACAGACACAATATGGAGATCAGTCTTATTCTACTGTTACTATTTGCATGTGAATTAGCCAAAATTCCTGGGTTACATACACTTTATTACATATCTATCTATCTATCTGTCTGTCTGCCTATCTATCTATCTGTCTGTCTGTCTGTCTGTCTGCCTATCTATCTATCTGTCTGTCTGTCTGTCTGTCTATCTATCTATCTATCTATCTATTCATCCATCTTATCTCTCTATCTCACCTGTTACTCAACTTGAGAAAGCGTGTCCTGTGGCGAGTCTTAATTAGACTTGGCTCCTCAGGACTCTGGAGAATGCCAATGAAGGGAGAGGCTAATCCTCATTAGCATTCCTAATACTGAGCTGGTGGAAATACAGTAGACGAGACGCTTTGTGTCCGTGAGGTGCAAAGCGCATTTGACATTTTGAAGGAGGCTGACGGGGGGAGGAAACTGAGTTACAAGAGTACAAGTGTTCCCTCAAGCATATCCAATTTCTCCTCAGTATCTAAGGTCAGACAATTTTAGAGCCTCGTATTTACACAAAGGATGGCTGGACCCGTGTTTAACATTACCTCTCAGCAAAGTTGTGCTGTTGAGTGTGTGTGTGTATGTTTGTTTGTTTGTCTGCATATGTACTTGTGTATGTGTGAGTGGAGCTACAGTATATGTGTATGCAGTATGCATCTACTGGTCGTACATGATGTATATGCAATATGTATATGATGTAGCATGGTATATAATAACTAGTAATGCAGCATGGTACATGATGTATATGATATGGTATGTAAAGCCCTTTGAGACATGCTTGTGATAAAGGGCTATATAAATACTCTTGACTTGGCTTGTCGGGTGTGTGTCAATGTGTGAGTGTATGTGTGTGTGTGTCTGTCAAGAAATATGATCTCAACTAAGACACAATATTTTCATCTTACCTCTAAAAGTTAGAAATGAAATATTCTCTTTGCTGATGAGGTGATTCTGTCCTATTTTGGGACAATAGAGTAATACTCCAAATTAGAAAGCTAAATTACTTACAGCTTCTGGCCCACATTCTTTGTGCTAAATACCCACCGCCTCTAATATTTTGAGGATATCACGGTGGATGAATCTAGTAGCTATTTCCATACAAATTGCTGCAAAAACCAACAAAAAAACGCCCCACTTACGATTTAGTGAGGTGGAGAGAAAGATATCAAGCTGGTTTCATTCACAGTGTTATGGAGGTCTCGGTCGATGTGCTGCAGGGAGGGATGGAAGCAGGCAGGGCGGAGGATATGCATAATTCAACAACCCCACCACAGTGAGCCCAGGCTTCCCATCCTCCACCCCACCAGCCTCTGTCCCACAGGAGGCATAGTGGGCTTGTAGTACAGCTCAGCGCATATCCACTGGTGCGCAGCGCTCCGGGGGAGCGGAGGAACACGCGGGGCACTTCAGGTCCTGAGGTGACCGGCCGACTGCCGGGAAATCGCTGTGGCCCCGGGACCCAACATGCACCAGAGGCCGCCACTTTCTGCCGCCATGACAACCTGGACAAAGCTGCCCATGCCCAAATTCAATCCCTGTGCAGAAAGAACAGTGTACTGTACCATTAACATGCAGCACACTAATGGCAGGGGAAGTATTAGTTGGCAATCTAGGAACTTAAGTATACTCTGCTGTAAGCTGATTTGAATGAGAGTGTCAGCTAAATACTTTAAATGTAAATGTAATGCAAAATAAATTGCGGGCTAAGCAAAAAAATATTAGGTTCCATTTCAGATAATTGCAAAGCACTAACGTTACGTCAATATAGATATCTACAGATCTAGAGTAGTCTACATAGAGCTCATTAGATGAAAAAAACACAGGTGCAGCTGAGCGCTCATGGATTACACAGTCAAAATGAGATCAGCATTAATTTGAATCTATGGATACAAATGAGACATGAATGATTAAGAACCCTCGTCTTCATTGAATCTCCTGTGTATTTGGGATGGCAATTGCAAAGAATGAGCTTTCTATTGAATGTGCTGATGTGGTGCTACATGCAGTTTTTCAAACCAAAGTAATCAAAATTAACAAAGTACTTTGCTGTTTTAATACAATAAATGCACTTACGCCCGCAAGCAGGAATGCATACATGCACACACACCCACACACGCACACACACGCCCAAGCACAGATGCACGCACACACACACACACACACACCAATGTATCTCATTTAAAAGACAAGAACTTAGAAAGAAAGCTGTAATTAACCAAGGTCTCTCTGCAAAGTAATTACTTATATCCTTCGCTTCCCTTTTAAATTGTTTGGTGCAAAGCCACACACACACACACACACACACACACACACACACACACACACACACAGACACACACACTGGTGCTATTTGTTGATACAGGCTATGGATATTAGGAAGTGGAAGTGGAAGGAGACAAGATTAACTACACTCTTAAAAAGCTTTTTCAACATTTCTGTGTGTCTACTTTGGGATATATGCTATATCAATATACAAACAGTATATTGACATAACATATATATTCCATTATTAACATACTGAATATTGTGTCGACCTCCACATGTAGATATGTTGAAAATGTGTATGAATGAGCATGTTGCACATGATTGATTGAATGAAAAACTGCCGGTGTGAAAAGGTAGGAGGTGTACAGTCCATCTTTTCTGACACCATAATGGCAGAGGTGGAAGCACAGAAATCATACTGATGTGCCTTTGTGCTCCTCCTAGGTCTTCAGTTGCCACCTCCTCTGACCATCTGTAAAACACCCAGTGTCCCATGCTGTCCAGCCTGATCAATAAGTCCTCATGTGTGATAGATGTTCACCAAGAATGAACCGACTTGATAGATGAACTCACTGACTCCTCACAGACATGTGTTCTTCATGGATGAGGCCAGCAGTTACAGGAGCAGTGGGAACAGACACGGTGCTGCTGTAGCCTCAGCGGAGTTGTTGGAATAAATTTTAGACGAACAGAAGCAGCAGAAGCTGTAGAATTAGCATTCTGTTTTTCTCTTGTTTTCTTAGCGGAAAGCTGTGGAAGAGACCTTCTGTTGGCTTTTGGGCTCCCCAGTGGTTGGTTAGTAAATTAAATTCAAAACTGGAAAAAAAGAGAATTTAGGAGCCTCTCTGTGTAAATAACTTTAAGATACTGCAGGGTCATGTGGGCGTTATGGTGCCTTATGGAACTGCAATTACGGTGGCTTTACTAGCAGTTACCTGTTGCCTATAAACAATATTATTTATCAGATTTCAGTGCTGAGATTTATCTTGACAGGACAAATACCCGGTAACTCAACCCTGAAGAAAATGCTATTATCCCAACAAACAATGCATACGCACGCACACATGCCCACACATGCCCACACACACACACACACACACACACACACACACAAACACACACACACATACACACTCTCACCCTATACAGACTCCTTCTCTGTCTCTCTGCCATCCTGTCCTCCTCCCACCTGGTTTGCAGTTAGGCTCTTTGCTCGTGGGCACCCAACGCTAATGCTCTGGTTTATTACACCAGCAGCACCCAGATTAAACTGGGTTATATCGATCCCGGCCTGAATGGAGCTTGCAGCACTGACCAGCAGACACAGATCATCCAGCCATGGCCCCCTGGAGAATAGGATTACAATGCTTCTCCAGCACTGAAAATAGGAGAGATGAAGCATCTAGGAAAAACCACAGTAATCTGCTGAAATCGTCTAGTAACCATCAGACTGAAGACGGTTTGTAACTGTGGTGTCCTTGAGCCGTTTACAGGGGATTGTGTCTTCAACAGTGGAAAAAAATCAGTGCAGATAAGCTTTTTTTTTTTTTTTTTTTTTTTTTTTACTTCTGTAGATAAAGAGCTGTGTATGTTACTGATGGCACAACTGTATTTTCAAAGGCAGGATTGGCGTTCCACCCACGTATTCTCAGCCTCTATTGTCCTCTACCATCTATTCGAAGGAGCATTAGCAGCATTGCTCAATATCGTGTGTCTGCTGTGAACTGAAATTATAGCCCCAGAGCAGATGAATCAATTTGCACATCCATCTTATCAATAGCAAAGTGCCTTCATTGACAACATATTGCAGTGCAGTGAAAATCAATGCATACAGCGTCTGGTAGCACCACTGATGAACCTGAGGTGAAAAGGAGAATTGCACAGAAAGCAGTGGTGAAGAAATTCCTTCACCTCCCATTTTCTACATCCAAAGCAGACTGAAAGCAACACTAAAAATGAAATGTCTTTTTTCCCCACAAAGGATAAAGCTACAAATGCTTTCTGATCCATAGATGAGACAGAAGCCAAGGAAAACTGTAACTAGGCCTCTCTTGCATGTAGATTGTTTGCAGTGCAGTCCAAAAAACCCCCCAGCAGATTACTGTACATATAGACCAATGAAATCACATGCAGACATTAATGCTGCTCCAGCCCATGCTTATTGAAAAGCCAGCACACAAAACATCACCCATCGTTTCGACATTAGTCTTCCTCCAGGGTTGTGCTGTCTCCCGCTCCCACATGTGACAGCATCTTGACTCATGTAGAGAAAAGAGTCTATTAATCAATCAATGGCACTGTATATGTTGGAATGAATTAATGATTATCTCTCATTTAAAAGATGAGAAGGGTTTTTAGAAAGATGTTTTCCAAATCCGATGGCAAAGCCTGCCTGAAAATGTGCTTCTTCTACATGTCAGTACAAAAAAAAAGAAACCATACATCTATTTTCTCATTTCATAAGCCCCGTCGCTAACGTGGGATGATATGAACCAGTGAAAGCACATGCTGAGAGGCAGTAATGCTGCTCCAGTCCACGTTTATTGAAAAGCTAAAGCACACAACAATCACACCTCACGTTTCGACGTTAGTCTTCCTCGGGGGTGTGCTGTCTTTCACCCTTGAATGCGAGTGCATCCTGACTCATGTAGAGAGGAGAGTCTATTAATACTGTAGCTACCAATGCTGAATGGGACATAATGTTCTCTGGTTTAGAGGAGTGGCTGGACCTGACTTATGGAGAAGTATGACTCATACGTGCATCTCTGATTTAGCTGGATAAGAGGTTTTTCTCCTCATTAGATAGTGCTCGCGAATGGCATAGTTCTGAATTAGGTCACTAAGATGAATTGATTAAGGTTCCCTTGTGCAGGAGATCATTAGTCTGAACTAACTGCAGCCTCCACTCACTAGCCAATGTGTTGCATGTTTGTCAGGTGTTGGAGGAACAGCCTTTGCATAATTCCCAAAAGTCACATTTGTTTATGCATGTAAAATGAGCTTCCTATACATTGACACATAGATAGATAGATGAAAACCTTGCATCTCCAGGAACTATGAAAATCAGCTTTGTTTTTAGCTTTTGAAAGGGTTTCATAAGCCCAAGGGTCATACAACTTTCTCAACCCATAGAGAATCATGTAATTCTTCCATTAAAGTTAAAACGTGAGAAAAACCCCATTCTGACGAGGTAACACCTTAATTTGTTACATGTTTTTCACATGAAAACAGCAAAATAAAACTAAAATGTATGATACACCTGAGGTTATCTGTGGTCGCACATTCAGTGGTGCTGTATATATGGGAATGTGTAACAGGAAGAAGGGATAATTGTCTCCCACTCCCACATGCATCCTGACTCATGTCTATTAATCAGTCCATAGCGCTGTATATGTTGGAATGAATAACAGGAAGAGTGAATAATTATCTTTGATTTATAAAAAGCAAAGCGTGTTTAAAAAGCCAAACACGAAAATGTGCTTGTTCTACATGACGGTACACCAAAAACGTCCATCTCTCTTCTTGTCTCATAAGCCTTGTCTCTAAAAATGGGGTGACAGCACAGCTCGTTACAGGCACATGATGTTGACATTTCTCGGCAAATTTCTGTGCAGTGTTGAGCCAAGGTCTGAATAATGAATACAAATCTATTAGGCAGCCTTGATGCCCTTTTCCCGACAGGCAGATAGTGTGTCCTCGCTCGGCCCGTTGGAACGCGGGCCTGTTGTGTGTGTTGTCCACCGATTCCAATGCTAGACACTGACTCTGCCTGACTGCCATCTTCATGTCCTCAAAACACTGCACCACGTTTCTTAGTGCAGAAAACAATTCCCATTCCACATAAAGATGAAGTGTGATGAATGTCCTTATTTATTATGCGGACCATAAGATCGGCCATTTGAATTGGCTGTAATTGTACAGGAGTCACAGTACTGTGGTCAATTGAAAAGGTTAGCCACCAATATCATTATACAGTAAGACATCTGTAATGGCAATTAAATAGATACACTTGTAAGATAATGGGAGTCATAAAAGAAGCAGTAACTATATTGTCATTATTACTCTAGTACTTAGAGAGACCATTAATCAAAATCTAATTCCTTAATTTGTATAGGATTATGTCTAAGGCTGTATAAAACATCACAAATTGCAAATTCATGCCATAGCATTATGTGTAAAAACTCTTTAAGACTCAATCACTTTTTTCTTGTTTGAGTCAAGAAGTGCAATCAAACTGTGTACTGACTGGACCGTTATTGTGATGGAGTGTGTTTCTCCTCAGGCAACAACTTCCATTCGAATGACATTCATCCATAAACACGACCTGTGCTCTGAATGTCACACTATGATTTCTGAAATTGAATTTTCCCAGTCCACAGAAATCTAATAACCTCCCAGCTAATGACAATCGAGTCAGAGGAGATGGGTCAATTGCTTTCAATAGGCTTTCGGTGTTCCAAAAGTCAATACCCATTTGCTGAATATTTGGGCTTAGACCAATATGGCTTTATCCAATACAAACATTGTGTTAAACCTCGTTTTAAGGTTGACCTCTCTCTTGGGAGGTGAAGTGACATAAGATAAGTTCTTCACAAAGACAGTAGAGTAGATACAGCACATTATATGTAAATATGCGAAGCAATAGAGCATGAATTGTTCCACTAAAAAAACCTTACCTGTAAGCTGCATTTGGCATTTTTATGTAAAAATACACCCTTAAAATACAATCTATTCAATCACAAATTGGGAATGCAACAAGAAAGGAGTATCCCGTGCCTCTTAAGGGAATAGTTCACCCAAAAATTAAAATTCAGTCATTATCTACTCACCCCAATGCCAGCTGAAACTCGGGTGAAGTTTGTTAGCCCATACATCAGGCCCTGAGCTCCACAGAGGAACGGCATAGAAGCCTTCTCCAAAACAACTGAAGTTGGTGGGGAGCTGACTTGACCTGACTTCACGGTTCAAAAAATAACAGAAGATAACCATAAAATGGCTCCATGCAGCTCGTCCAGCATAATCCAAGTCTCCGGAAGCCAAACGATCCTAAAGTGACCTGAAAAGACCAACATTTACACCATTATTCACAATTACTCTCTAGCTGTTGAAAAGCTCACGTTTGCGCAAATTAATTTTGGGTGTTGGGTATGGTCACAGGCAGGAAATCTTTGCAGCACACAGGAAGTGACAAATCGAAACCTAAGAGCAAAATATAAAACTTTCTCATAAACAGCAGCGAGTGAGCGCTCCACTGAGAGAAAGCTGAATGAGAGAAACTAACATGGCTGAACCTGCTGTGAAAACCACCATCTACACCATCTCCATCCCCACCAGCCACTACAGAAGAATAAAAAATTGTCCAAGGAGTGTGCAGTATACTGATGTCACGTTACGTGATTTCTAGGTAATGAAGTCCTCCAAAGTTAAAACAGTTTTCTCTCACTACCACTTGGGGGCGCCAAAGTGTGAAGCTGTCTAGTTCTGATCAAAGTTTATATTTCAATGTTTCTAAAATATAGATGATCCACTCTGTACAAATGTCATGATTTTGTAAAGCATGGATTACAGTTCCATATCATCGGTTAGAGAGTAGCACTGTTTTAATTTTGATATTGAGTTATCCCTCAATTTGTAATAGGGTTAGGGTCTCTTTTTTTCAAAATAGATCTCATTTTGGATTGCAACTCCTCCATTGTTTTATTAACACTGTCCAATCAATACAGCTCTACTAGTTAAGAAACATTTTAGACTTTAGCTGTATTAGCTTGTCTTTTTGGGGGATTGATTTAGACTCTTTAAAGCCCTGCAGCCTTGTGAAACAGATGGCTTGGGAGGAGGTCAGGGTTACAACAAGGTCAGTGTGTGGGAGGAAGAAGAGAGTGAGCTATACACAGCTTGTATCCCACCAAGATTTACTCAGCCCTTGACATCAGAGCAGCCTGTAGAGAAGTTTGGATTCTCCTTGTCTGGAAAAAGAAAAAGCCTTGGTCAAAAAGATCGATTGTTATTCATCTGGAGCTGAATTAATTTGATTTCTAAAGTTGTTTACCATCAGCTAACTTGCAAGGACAGAGTACTGCAATGAATACTGTTTAGAAGAGGAGAAAGAAGAGAGGACTTGCTGCTGGAAGATCCATTTTGATAGGTGGCTGTATATTGATTTTCCCGTGAGTGATGATCAATGGTGTACCTCAAACAGAAATTGTGGGAGCCGGGTTGGCTGGCAGACAACAAAGAAAATGAAGACAGAGAGAGAGAGGGGGGGAGAGAGAGCAAGAGAGAGAGAGAGAGAGAGAGAGAGAGAGAGAGAGAGAGAGAGAGAGAGGGGAAGAGAATCAAAGATAAGAGATGAGAGACAAGATATGGGACAGAGAGCAAGAGAATACCAAGAAAGGAGGAATAACCTACCAGAGGCAATGCTGTGGAGTGTGAGGCCACAACCTGTCTGGACTCCCACCAAGTCCACACACACACACACACACACACACACACACACGCACACACACACATACACACATACACACACTCAGAGAGTTCTCAAAGTCATTAAGAAGAGCACCAGGGTATTTCAACCCCTCCAAAGTCCGGATATTTCTGTGTCCATGCAGTCTGCATAGATTTAAACCTTTTTTTTTTTTTTTAAACCTTTCACACACAGCACTGCAGTAAAAGCCCCTTCTACATTCTCCAGAGAGCCTGCATTTCACACACTGAACCTCAAGGCAATCATTTCCCAACAACCGGTCTGGGTTTAAGCAAAGCAGCCCTCCAGGCCTCGTCAAGCAGCAAAGGTGGGACCACACAGTGAGGTGAAGAGGCTGATCTAACTAATAAGCTCTTCATTAAGTTGCATCGAATCCATGCCATGACACAAGAGATGCTAAATTGCCGCAGGCCTTTTTGCCTTGTATTATAGAGGACACTGTCAACAGAGGATTTCCCCCTCCACTCTGCCTTTAAATCACCTGTAAATAAAAATAGACGCGAGCTAATGATGTGAGTCACAGGCCGGCCTCCGTGTAGGCGAAAGACCGCAAAAGCTGTTCCTGTTGCAGGTTTTGCTGAAAAAGTGAATGAATGGCCTTGCATAATATCTTGCATGGAGGTGTTTTACGTTGCTCAATTGTAGAAAAAAACAAAAACAAGAACTGCTGTAAAAATGACTGACAATCTCCTCCCTTGTAGTGTTTCATCCTCTGATTTTTTTTTATCTAGTCAGCTGAGACGTGGGATGGGGGTTCAACAAAGCTGTCACACTGAAAATAATACTGTGGGATGGAGAGACAGTGCCCTAGTTTAAGCAGTAGGGATGGGATGAAATGCTTATCTCATGATACGATTTGATACCACCACGATACAATGTAATTAATAAAAGTTCAATGACATCTGAGCCACATATGTTTTTAGCAATGGCACAGGCTTGCTAGAATGTAAACAACAATATAAAAATGTCATTACAAAGTGCAAATAATAAACTTTCGATGGAGAGCTTGTGAAACTGTGATGGGCAAGGCATCTCGTTTGTGATTACTACAGCAGAATAAAATGTAGCTAATATCACGATTCATTTTTCTGGCCCCATGATACGTATTGTCACATTTTCCTACCCTGACTTGAAGATGATGGCAAAGCAAAATTTTCTACACAAGAAAAAACAAAACAAAAACAAAACAGACTGGAGGACATTATAGGACGGTAAAGGGCCTGCACATATCTGGGTCCCATGTCAATTTTAAAGCCTCACACAGCCTCAGACAGCAAATGCCATACATCAGCACTGCCTGAAGGGACACAGAACCAAACACCAATCGCTGATGGACATAAAGTCATACAAAAGATGGACGAGCCTTTTAGAAGGGGATGCATAGTGTTTAAGATAGACCCGTTACATCAAGCTGATGTTACAAGGATGGAGAAAAAGTGTGTGTCTGTATCACAAAAGGCTTGTTTTCCTCCAGCCAGCTACAGCGAAGTGGAAGATAGGTCAGACCAGACTGGGATGAATGAGGTTTTCAGTTTGTTGGTCTTGGCTCTTTCTTCTAAATCAATGAACACTACCTCTAAGAAAAAGTCCTGCTGAATAACAGTGTTATACTGCGCTCTTGAGAGGATCTCCCAAATGATAAATGTGTAAACAGTATTGTGCGAGGGAGAGAGGGAGAGAGAGAGAGAGAGAGAGAGAGAGAGAGAGAGAGAGAGAGAGAGAGAGGATAGGCTACTGTGAATAGTGTGAAAATGAGGCAGGTGTCTAAAATCCCCCACTTTCATCGCAATTAGTGTTTGCTTGCTGTGCGTTCAGAGTAACCAATTATGTGTAAATTATGTAGGGCGATTGTGTACGTTTTTTTTTTTTTTTTTTTTTTCAGCTGTTGAAAAGCGATAAGTGAGCTGCAGCATTGTAACGTGGTGTGTGTGGAGCACTGGCGGAGAGAGCATTGGACGGTGGGGAATGATCACATGACAGTGACAGCACATACGATCTAAAAGAAAGGAGAAAAACAGAGAGTTGAGCATCAGATCCGGGCTGATACGTGCCGGGGACTTGGCTGCACATCCCCGCTCTGCTGCTGTCAGAGGCGCTGGACAGGGACAGCAGTCACGCGCAGAAATCCGTCTCTTTGTGCGGCTTTTTCCACATGCACGCGACTACAGTGATCTCCTTTCTACAGCATCAACTAAATTAATGCTTTGACTTACCTGTGTTGCGGTTCATCGTGTAATAGTCGGCAGTAAGGAAGCGCATCACTCCTCATCTTTCACCGAAAAGGTAAGGTAATAACTTTTTCTCAAAAGCATTTCAGCACAAATGTTCGGCTATTGTTACTTGGGTGTAGTCTCGCGTTGCTCCACGTGGTCCTAACCCAATTAACTAATGGACTCACCTAATTTAAAAGGTAACTGATGTTTGTTTCCCTCTCCCCCTCCGCCCGACCCTCTCTTTTCTACGGGATGAGAGGCGATATCTCGATCAATTTCCTGCTCTGGCTGAGCATCTATACCTGACAAAGGAAGAGGCAATTAGCGCGTCCTGTGTATTCCACATTGTTCCAGGAACTGACAGGAAAACCACCCCGAAACGGCGCATTTGCTGTGGCTTGTAGTAAATTAACTTTGCAAGCCAGATGTTCTTCTTTTTCACCGTACTGCATCAATTTGTAATTGCAATAGGCATACAGCTGTAGCCTAATTAAACACTTGATGCGTAATTAATTCTGTGAATGCCAGTAAATACAAAATCCCCTCTCCAATTAAGAATCCACAAATAGCCTACTAAATCTTAAGCAGAATGCCAAAGAAAAATGTGATTATGATCTGCAAATATTTTAATGTAGAATTTTTAATGTTTAAAGTATAAAGATGAGTCTTTTAACATTGCCATTTTTGTGAGTCTCTTGTTTAGCCTATTCAACATGCTACTGCCTGGAGGGGCAAACCTGAAACTGCCATGCAGAATTTTTACTGTCAGTTTGATATCGGCTATTATTGCCACAGATATTTTCTTCCATCTCAGCAGCAAGATTGAAACTCAGGACAACTCAGCTTAATCCAGAGAGGCTTAGGAGAGCAAAAATTCTGCCATCCCTTTTTGCTTTTTTATTTTTGTTGGCTTCACTCTCCCCTCATTCAGTATGTATGTATGTATATGTATATTTTAAACAGCTGGAAAGGCAGTGGCCTACTGCTAATGGAAAAGAGCTTGTGTTTGGAATTCCCAACTGTGAAAAAACTTGGCTGGGGACGTGAACTAGACAATCTTTACCATTAAAGTGCCTTTGAGCAAAGCATTCATCAGTGGAAAGCTGTAGTAGCGCCGGGCAGCTCCAAGGTGTGAATATGTGTAACTGAATAGGTGTGAAGGGTGTTCGGTTATTTATTTGTTTATGTGTTTGTTTGTTTGTTAAATAGAGCAGGCCATTGCAGAGATAGTCTTGGTGGGATTTCATCCTTGGCCAGCGAGGGCACATAAGCCGTGAGTGGCAGGAACATCAATCGCCACATCACAAGACTCCATTTCATCCTTTGATCTCTACTCTGTTGCAGTAGTTTTCTCTGACAGCCTTTTCGTCCCAGCAGAAAATGGAGGAGAATGAGCAGTTGATTCAGTATTAATATAATTGCCTCTACAATCCATCTGGGCCACATGTGTCTTTCTGCATACTAATGAGGACCTGCTCACTCAGAAATGCAACTTTTGTCCTGGGCGTCCTGCAAGCGCAGCAGGCTAAGGGCATGTACCATGTACTTGCAGCACATTAGGTGGTCCAGGCCATGACCTTTTGTTGAATGTCAAACCCGCCGTCTTCCTCTGCCAACTTTCCTATCACTTTCCACGGTGTACCATCTAATAATAAATCGGTCTCAAAAATAACTTTGATCTCTAGAGGTTTTGTATGAGAAGCAAAAAGGGCACAGACTGCCACCCCATCTTCTTCTTCGGGAGCCAATCCTGCTGACCCCTAGAACATTTACATTCATATATACAAATCATGGTTTTTTTATGTTAGCATTAGAGGTAGTATGCTTTAGAAGCAAAAAAAACAACAAAACAAAACACAGCCAAACATGCCACATGAAATTGTGTAAACTTGTGTACATTCTGTCTGGGTCTGCTGGTGACTGAGCATGAGCTGCCAGTCAGAAGGTAAAGAAAGTGCAGAAGACTACTTGACAGGATGCTTTGTTTCATATGGTCCGCCACTATAGTACTCTCTCCAGAAACTGACGGTAAAGATTTGTTCTGAATAGAGCAGTGGAGAAGAATCTGTGAGACAGCCTTGATCATTCTTTCTCTTAGAGGAAGTGCTAGTCTGAGTCTGCTGGTAATGGCCAGGGTTTGGCTCGTATTTCTTCATTGCTTGAACTCTGACTCACCCTCCAGGGCCTTCTAGCTTGCACAAAAAGCAACTTATCTGCAACATTTTCATATAAATAAATTGTACTCTCTGTTCCCGATTGACACAATGGTGATTCAGCCCGGACCCAATTTATAAAAGGTTTTACATTTACTGTTCTGAATAGAGCGAACGATTAATCAATTAGTTATCAACTATTAAATCAATCGCCAACTATTTTGATAATCGATTAATCGGTTTGAGTAATTTTTTAAGAAAAATAAGTCAAAATTCTCAGATTCTTAAATATGTGAAAACCTGAAATATGTGAAAACCTGAAATGTTAAATGTGAATATTTTCTGGTTTCTTTACTCCTCTATGACAGTAAACTGAATATCTTTGGGTTGTGGACAAAACAAGACATTTGAGGACATCATCTTGGGCTTTGGGAAACACTGATCGACATTTTTCACCATTTTCTGACATTTTATAGACCAAACAACTAATCGATTAATTGAGAAAATAATCGACAGATTAATCGACAACGAAAATAATCGTTAGTTGCTGCGCCTCTCGATGTCGGGTAGGTCTCTTCTGGGAAAAATCCGGGAAAAATCCGGGAAAAATCCTCCGATGCACAGGCAGTGATGCGTTTTACGTTTCCAGCAGCAGCAACAGTGGTTTGTTTAGAATAAACAGAAGACGAACTGGGTAGTTGGAATGAGCAGCGGTAGCCACCATGGCTGACCAGACAAAGAAAAGAGCGCCACCTACAGAAACTCAAACTTTTTACAGAAACAGAAAATTCAAGGAAAAAGACGTCAAAGTTCTGATCTCAGGGCAGTGCAGTCCAAAAACACTAAAGCAGAGAATAAAAAAAACAAGGCTCCTGCAGCTTGCCAGAAGAAAAATCATTATTTCCATCTATGGAAGTGGACGCTACAAAATTGCACTCTTGGCCAGTGCAGTTTTTGTTGATCCATTTGGCAACAAAAGCAGTAGACACCACTTTCCTAATGTGGTGCGGCTAGTTCCTGGCTGCACATTGGTGATGTTGTCATCACCATCACATCTTGTGCCTCATTCAGAAATCTTTTAGCCATAGTAGCACCATCCACCATCCATACACTCTCACAAAATGCTTCTGAAATTACTAATTTGGATTTTGTGTAATAGTGGTAGCCTTGTGAGCCGTATTATCTTGAGAGCTGAACACATCAACTAGCAAGGTTTTCTGGCTTGTGAGGCTAAAAAAAAAAGAGTAGAATTTCACCCTCTGATCCACTGTATTCAGCTTTGAAACATTTTATCCAACGTAGATGGGGAACTATTTCTGTACTTTAACACATCTTTCCATAGGACATTTCCTTCTAGCCTGGATAGCCTGTAAATTATGCATATAGAGCTGTGATCTGTGATGATGAACCTCAGAGAATTGAGACTCGACTAGCTTGTTGCCTCATGTTCATGTTTGGAATCTACACTTCTTCATGACAGAAGGCCACTTGAAGTCGTCAGAAACACCTTGAAGAAGTGGATGCTTTGAATTTGATACTGCCAGGAGAGTCTGTGTCTGTGAACTGTGTGTTCAGACTGCAAGCAGCACAATCAACAAGTCACTGCAGGTCCATATTTCCTATAGAGTTGAGCGACCCAAGAAACTCCGATGATAGACGTCAGAAAGCTTGTCGGCTGAGAAAAGTTGGACACGGCTGAACTTTTCATGGTCAGCGGCCGTCAGCTGCCAATCAGATCTCCATGTTTTCTTGTTTCCCTACTGATGTGATTTTGCTTAGTTCCACCTGGCAAGTGGAGAATGGACGAGAAGTTGCTTACAGGCATTCAAAGCTTCCCAGTTCTCTACAGCTTTTATTTGAAAGACTACAGGAATAAACATCTAAAAATCGATGCTTGGAGAACGGTTGCATCCATTGTTGGTAAGTGCTACGTTTTTTTCTGTTTATTTTGGATTAATGCTACATAAAGGCTTGCTAGCTAGCTATATGTTAACTCCTGAAAATTATGTTTTGAAAGGTTGGATAGGAGGGTTTCATACTGCGCCTGTCTTGCCAAAATAGCTGCTAGTTGCGTCAGGTGTGAAGGTTCAGATGAATCATACAAGAGAGGCGACAGAAGAACCTGCACACTGATTGGCAAGGGCATGAAAAGCCTCAAGAAAGGAAATCAGGGAGAGATAGCAAAACAAGTTCCTTTAATAAGACATGGTGCAAAACGGTGCTCAAAAAGTGTGAAATGGCGAAGAATAATTACAGCAGACGTTTCAGCCCATCAGGCCTGACAGTCCTGATAGAACTACTTGTGTTACTTTGTAAATGACCTTGCAAGTACAAGGCACAGTCATGACAATTATTTGAATATTTTTATGATCTTTAAAGCTACACAGTCTGATTTCACTTCTTTTCATGATTATATGAATCAAGTTTAATATGAAGTATACAAAACTTTGTCAAGTCCATCGAAACTTCTGCTTCTTGTATGCTAAAAATGTCCACAATTTTTACGCATTACGCACAAATATGTACAAAAGCTGATGGTTTTTCTCAATTTAGCTTTGACTAGAGCCTAGATTTAGAACAAATAAAATCATCCCATGATGCCCTACGAGCAACAAAAATAAAGGATGTGATCAGAAAACACTGGCATTTATTATCTGCTGCTGATATCAGAAAATACCTTTTTGCTGATTTGCCTCTTTCTGTTCACTCCAGGGGAAGAAACATTAGAGGCATCCTTGCATTCCTGCATTCCCAGCTGAAGGAGAATTTTATTTTATTTTAATTTTATTTTCCTTGTCATCACTTTACCTCCAGCACAAAGCTGTGCTAAAGTCAACACATTTATACCACATTAAAAGATTCCATGCAGTTCCACCAGTGTCATCTATCTGCTCAGTTGCTTCTGCAGCCTTCAATATGTTGGTCAAACTAACCACCAACTCTGCACTCAAATCAATGAACAAGTTCCACCTGCAGGTTTGACCCAACTCCCCTGTGGCCAGACATTTTAAGAAAGCAAATCATCCAGTTTCATTCTGTGTCACTGACAGAATAAACACAAGACGAAGATGCACAAATTCAGAGCTAAGACTTTTACAGTGTGAAAGAAATTGATTTATTTAGTAAAAAAAAAAGAGGCTTTTTATGCTCTAGCAAATCCATGTGAGGGTTCCTCTGTTGTCTAATGATGTTATGAAAGGCAACACCAAAGCTGTGAAATATTCATAATTCGCCTGTTCAAAACTTGTAGCTGCATGAGATGGATGCAATCGGAGGCTCGCACACCGCCAACAATCGACCCATCAACCATGTTGCTCGCTGTGTGAACAGACAGTGATGCTTTAGGACAAGGAGAGTTTTCTTTGACTTCTACTTGGGGGATTGGCATATTTGAAGTGCAGGCGATTGAATACAAGGCCTTGTGTTCTTATTCAAGGTCTTTGTCTGGGGAAAAAAAAAAAAACACCTCCCTTTGTCTTTGTTCTTTACATGCGTATGATGTACTCTCACTTCATTTACACAGTTAGACCCATTGGGATGGAGGCCCTTTTTTTTTTTTTTTTTAATCAAAGGACACCTTGCCAAGACAGGAGTATATGTAGTTAGACAGAAAAACAATAAAAAAAACTGTTTAATTATGCGTTATAATATGAGAAAAAGGAGGGGAGGAGAAGGAGAGAAAGAGGCAAAGAGGAGAGCGACAGGGAGAAGAAACAATGGCATCGTCCCAAAACAATAAATCTAATGAAAGCACTGACAATTGCCAACAGATTGATCTTTCCACAGACTTAACAACTACATCTGTAGTGTAATGTTGCATCTGTTGCATTGGATTTGTGATGGATTTTTGTCTTCCATGCAATGTGAAATCAGGAGTTGGGGACTATGGATCGGTCTGTGTCCGTCTGTCCGTAAAACATGAGATCTTAGGCACCGCTTGTCTGATTTTGATGAAACTTGAAGGGTTGATGCATTCTGTCACTGTGTTCTGGTATTTAAATTACACTGATTTGCCTGATGGAGACGCTGTAATTAAATGTCAGAATTTCAAACACTGAAAGGCCATAACTGCTACACCGCCAGTCAGATTTTGATCAAATTTGGAGGGAGGATGCATCTTGTTACTGATTGGCCCACAGGGATCCTGCATTATTCATGTCTTTTATCTCAAAGTCCTGAGGAGACAGCACATACCACCCTAAATATTGTTTACCAGTAGGCAGCAGGGTTTGTTTTCCACAGCTCTCATCTAGAGTGAAAGCCAGGCTGAACGCAGAGTGACCCCAGTAAGGGCCTGAAATATGGATGAAAGCCATGTCACAGAGCCTGTCCGGGAATAATACCATCACAGTTTTCCTGGAAATGAAAAGGATACGAGCCAAAACCTGAAAAAAGAATTACCCAAGCACACCAGTACTCTTGCTATACTCATACTGCATGCACATCCAAAATCCTGACTAGGTGCTTGATGCAAAAGGCAGTGAAATAGAAGACTGATTCCCACACAGACTTAATGCTTTCATTGTGGTTTATTGAGTAATGTTTCCACTTCAGCTGGTCTTTGGCAAGCGTATCTTATGTACTCCCACTTCATTATTATGCGAGTATCTTTTTTTGTTCAATTTCAGTTTTGCTTCTTAACATTAATGTCAGCTGGAAAATGTGGGTTTGATCAAGAGACTCTTTTTTTTCCCAATAATATGAAGCAGCAAGAATACCAATGAGGTTGATTTTAACATATATCCTATTGCTCTGAGAACTTGGAGAAAAGTAAGGTGTGCAAACCTAAACTATATTTGGATAAATCCGTCTATAGAAATTATGGTTTAACACTCAAACCAAAGTAAATGAGATAATCTTTGTTTCACTAATTTCTTGACTATTTTCTTCACTCTTGACTAGCAACACAGTCTCTCCTGTCATACTTTTAAATACAAAAAATAGGAAAGAAAATAGATGCTTTGTCTTATTGGTGATTGTACTTAAAGCACATGGTATATTCTGTCTGCCTGTTGTGTTTCCAAAATTCATAGTATGCTGCGTGCATAGGGGGCATTACACAGATTTTTTTATTGGACATTGCCTGTCAGATGCTGTAGATGTCTCAGAACATGAGTCTGTTTTTGTGACCAATGGTGACCTGCCTCCCATCACACGCCCACGCACACACACACACACTCACACACACACACACACACACACAAACAGACAAAAGTGCATACACACAAGGCTCATTTTTGGTTTCTCTGACTCATGCTACATTACATCAAACACTTCTCACAGTTTGCCTCATTCAGCTGGCTGACATTGATTTTCACGAAGGATGAAAGGACTTCTGAAAATTTTAGAATGTTAAGCCCATATAAGCCATGGATGAGAGACAAGTGAAAATGGGATAAAACCTGGGTGGCTACTGCAGCATTGTAGATTTCCAATGAATGTAATGTAAATGGTAAATGTTGGTTCTTTCATGTCATGTCATGTTGGCAGTCATGCTCCCCGCCCCATGATCACCAACCTGCTGTGCTTTCTTTTCTGTTTTCACAGTTGGCCAGCTTCATCTTATACGACACAGCTAGGCATCATCTCTGTTTGCTCTTGCCTGAAGATGAGCAAAATGACAAAAACAACAACAAAAATGATTTCCCTTACAGTAATGATTAACGAGTTCCCTATTGACTCTCCCCAAAGAATCTCCCGCTGGTCTACTGAAGGAGGATCAATACCATTGTTGTGCACCAGGAAATCCATTGCTCCCAAGCACTCCACTAAAATAAAAAAATACTCGTACAGGCCGATTTATGGATTTGCTGCTGCACGTGTCGTAAGCTACAGCAAAATGGCCTGTCTGCTTTAGACAAAGCAATCTCGCTACACCCCCAGTCACTGTGCAGGGACAAGAGCTATTCACACAGGTAAATTACTTCTGTGACACTCAATGAACCAAACTAAAAAACAACCCAAAACAGCTGCCTCCTAGACAGTTTGTCAAGTTGGCTCAGTACACACTCAACATTCACAGAGTTTAGAAAGTGAGTCATCCTGCATTTAAAAACATTAAAATCTGCAGTGACAAAATGGAATGAAAGCAAAATACATTATAGTATATTTGCTGAAGTTATTAGCTGCTGCAAGATCTTACAAAATAACATTTTGGATGATTGACTTTTTGATATATTAAACAATGAAGATCGGGTAACAATTTCTCTCCCGCAAATTTAATATAACCCTAAGAAAGCACTTTATTTGCTCCTTCTCTTTCTTTTTTGTCTGAGCAAGAGAAGATATTTGGATGCTTTGTACCATAGAAAGTGTATGGAAAAAAAATAATGACCTACGAATGAGGACGCTGGCATCCAGGGATTCAATGGAGGATAAACTCATTGAAAATTCAGTTTATCCAGCCGTTTAATATGTGGAAGAAAGATTACCCAACATTTTAGTATAGTGTCTTTTATGACAAAAAAGCAACGCTTTTCCGAAAACAGCATAGATTTTTGTTCCTAATGGCCGCTGTTTGCCTTAAAATGATCACCTGGTGGAGGTCATATATAGTTTACCTGCTTTATTTACCACTACATCACTGCTGTTGTCCCTATATACGCCTGGCACACAGTACAATCTAATCTAGGTGGGATGATTTAGGGTGGCTTGAAGAGTGGGGCAATCAATTAACACCTGGCAGTATACTGTATGTGCCTGTCAAACAACTCTGTCAAAAACGTACGTGACCCCAAGACACCAGAACCAGTGTCCCGTGAAGGATTTGTTTTGAGTAATGTTTGGATTTTCTAAGTCATTATGCATGCTTGCATAGATTTAGATGTCAAGTATACTGCCTTGCCTTATATGCTGAGGTCTCTCTGCTGTATATTTTCTCTAGTGCCTTGATAAACTACACAGCAACAGATTTAGTTCTATTAAATATTCACAACACAAATCACGCACCTGGTTAAAAAAAGTGTTATGAAGCTGTTGATCTAAACACTGTTGCTTATATCTGCCGCCATAATTACAGACACCTACATTGAATTGAACCTAAATGGGTGTCTTACTGTGACTCCATCATACTGGCCATCTCTGTGTCATCACTAATAACGAGCGATTGTTTGGCCTCATCCAGCGGCTTTTCTGCAGCTAATGGCTCTAATTGTTCCCATTTTCACACAAACTCTCCTCTTTTATCCCCTTTAGAGATGCAGTTAATTCATTTGCACAACTAAAAAAAATGCAATAATAAGATAAAAGGGTAATTCTGCCTGTGCTTGTCATCTTCACTTTTGTGGTTTGTTTATTTCCCATAAGCCCCTTGTTTTTATCCTCACCTGCACAAATTAATTTGTTTCTCTCCTTATAACTGTAGCAGCTTATTTAATCTCTTAGCTTCTAAATTGTATCACCAGTGTGCAAATAAACCAAACTAAAAAACATCAGATTGTGCAAGTGGGATAAAAAAGAAAAAGAAAATCCAAAGGCCTTGTAAAAAACAAATATTTAATGGTGGTATGTGGCCTTAGCACGATCTCTGTAACAGCCAGTTTGCCCATGAACAGTTTTGTGTCCTGCTGACTCATTGGAACATTCTCTGGATATCAGCATCAGCAATATGCTTAAAATTTGAATGCAAATTTCACCATAAAAGAGATAGACAAACAAGAAAATCACAATGGCAGACATAAAACGCAATTTTCCTCCTCTATGCTTGTCTTCCTCAATTATTTTCCTCCTCTTTATTTCTCTGACTAGTGCTGGTCCTTTGTGATTCGAGCACTATAGCGCAGCGCCCTGATTTGCATTGCAACATGGTTATACAGTAGCAATTTTTCGGGCCGGCAAATTAAAGCAGAGAAATAGAGGCAGCATAACCACAGCAAACTTGCTTGGTATTCTACAGTTCTACCATTTCACACAACAGCTTTATTGCTAGATAGAGGCTCTGCACCAGATCGATCATTTCTCTCTTCCCATAATAATACATAGGACTGTTTTTGCCTGCATACATAATGAATGCCTACCAGCCACTTTGCGCATTCCCAAAGACAGGTTTGAGATAAGCTTCTTCAGAAGCACACTATTTGTTTGGCTTTGTGCCTCAGATTTGCTCTTTGATTGCTTTTGCCATTACAGTTCACAGTAACATGGAATCCATTATCCTTCAGGTATCAGCGCCCTGGCAGAGACAGAGTAGGTTATCACCAAATTCCTCCAGTTTCATTACATTCCAGTTCCCTGGAACACGGCATTATACAGCAAATTATCACACTTTCACGTTTTCTGTGAGTTTGACAAATCCCTCCGTCTTCTCATTCTTAGCTGGAAAATGAAAAAGACTGGATTTGAGGTTTCATGCTGAATCGTTCGCAGCTGAGTCCCCCCCTCCACTGTCCTCCAAAGGAGTATCAGTTGTAAGAAGCCCCGATGAGGGCAGAGTCAGCCAGATTTGAATTTATATGAGACATTGTGTGGAGAGGTTACAGGGTCAGCGAGGGCATCTGCGAAACATGAGCAGCAGTGATTCATCAGTTTAATAGCTGAGACCTGGAGCCATGGAGGGCAGGGGGGGACACTGCTAACCTGCAGGGAGTGATTGGACACGGGGATCAGTCTGTGCCGTTGACACCCTGAAGGCTGCTGCTTTCTCTCTTTCTCCATACTTTTGCTTGCTCGTTCGTTAGTAGGTTCAGTTGGAACGGAGAAATTGGGAAATGGAAAAGGTCGTGCCAGACAACAGCTCTCGGTCAAATATTTGTATTGTACTAATAGTACTTGCAAATTATTCTTGGCATTTAATTTTAGCTGCTGTTTGGTGTACCAAGAAGTGAGAGAGTTTCGACTACTTGAAAGTCAAATTAGTATACTTTTCTGTGATTGATAACATTTCTGGCACTGTTTGAATTGTCCTGAAACAAGTTAAACAAATGCTGAGGATTACTTGCAAATGCTTTTTGACCTCTGTCTGAATGACACTCTTGTTTTTCCTTCTTTTTCCCTATTTCTGCTCGCTCGTTCATTTTTTGTTCTGTTTAGATCGTATCGGCCTGCATGCCGTTTGAAAGGAGAAATATTTCAGCCTCTGCCTGACAGTATTCCCTCCAATTTTGGCTGGCGCCGCTGCAGTGCAGCACTCTGCAAATGTTCACTCATGAATACATGGAGATATCAGGAAATGCTCTGTTATGATCTGTCTTTTTTTTTTTTGTTTTCTCTCATTTGGTCTTGAATACATTTCACATTCCCAAGTGATATTTATGTGAAGATAAGGCTCAGACAGGTGCAAATTTGCAGAGCACAGGATACAGATTTGTGTGCTCCAAGAAGTGGTAACCCTCGTTTAGACAGGGTATTATTACACGCTAAAAAAACAGCATAAATCAATGTGTAGTTCATAGTGCATAAATGCCGGGGTAATACAGAATAAACAATGACAAATGTGTTTGATATTATGATAATGACCTTCCATTTATCTCTCATACATATCCCTGAGTAATCATGTTTATCACAATTTAAAATGTGCATAATAATTAGCAAATCTAAATGGGTTATGAAACATAGGGCCACTGAGGGTGCCTTTTAAATAACACAAACACTAGCAGCCTGGGGTTGTGTGCTGGGGCGGAGGATGACACATTCCTTATGGTCTATATTTGTATAAGCTGTCAAATTCACACGCATTCTGTACCAAGGCAGTGCACATTAGACCAGTGGATTACAGGGTCTGTTGTTATTATTTCAGTAATAACAGTAATAATTCAGTAATAAGGCGTTCTTCACTGTGAGATGCAGTAGGTACGAGGCACAGCCAAGTAGCTGTGGCAGAGCACAAGTGCCCTTAATCACAGTAAAGGACGCCCTCCAGGGTATTATGGCTGTTATACAGTGGTTACCAATGCATGTGTATTGACTGAATCTTTTCTTCAGAGAAATGTGCATAGATAAGAATAAAAAAACAGAAGAAAACTTGCTAATTGGCTCCCTGGCTACCAAAGAAACTGACATAGCAACCAATAAATTTGTTTATTTTGTGCCAATGGCCAATCAGATTGTTTGGCTGACACAACCCTGTGTATATCTATCAATTATCACACTGTTGTCTTGCTTCACAGACTCATTAGATTACTCAGTGGTGGCTGATTTCAGGATAATATTAATTTTGTAAAATAGAATGTTATTTATCCAAATCTCAGATATTCAAACTGACCAGTCAACTGAATGGATGTGATGAACACAAAATGCAGAGATGCTGAAGACTTTATAGGTTCTATAAATTGTAGGGATGGGACGATATGCTTATCTCAAGAGACAATGCGAAACGCGATATGAGGTTCACAATTCGATAAAACCTCAATACGATGTATTAAATATAAGTTTAATAACAAAGTATGACTGTACATAATTCTGTTTATTTCTGAGCCACAAATCTTTCTAGCAATGGCATTGGCTTTCTACAATGTAAACAACGATTGATGAAACGAAAATGTCAGTACAAAGTGTAAATAATAAGTCAGTTGTCTCAGTTGTGATTACTACAGCAGGATAAAATGTAGCTAATATTGTAATTCATTTTTCTGAGCCACAATGTGTATTCTCACATATTTGTATCGTGATATATTGAATTTCGATATTTTGCCCCATGCCTAATAAATTGTGCACATTGTTGCCCATATACCGTATACCACTAAAAGCAATGCATCTTAAAATGTTTTCGGAATGCAACTGCATGCAAAAGTTAATATTTTGAATAAGCTCTACACTGGTATGTTACTCAGATTCAAATGACATCCATACTGAAGGACATTGAAAAATATATATAATTTTGCATGTCACTCTTGCTCCTTTCCCAGAGCGATCCACCGCTTCATGCTGAGAGTTCTATATTTGTAGGCTCCATCTATTTCAACCCATGGTTCAGCCACAGTCTCTATTGACTAGGCAGACAGGGACCCTTAAGTGAAATTCGTTTTCAGGTTCTCTGGCCATTATCCGTTTTGCAAACAGAGAATAGCCTCTTGTGCCGTGTGGCTGTGGGAGAGGAGAAAGGGTGGTGGACGACTCTGGAAACTGTGGAAAGGTCAGGAGGCAGGAATGAGCTTAGTGATAAGAGTCATCATGCGCTCCGGGGCTGATGGGCAATGTTGGCAACACAGTCCCTGCCATTACTCATGCAGCATGAGGACCTTGGTTCTGTCACCTCTGTAATTAAGCAGTGCGTGATGGACGCCTCCCACCTTTCCCTCCATAGACAGACACAGGCCTGGCTGGGTTAGCCTATGTGTGGTACAGCTCATTCGCTAGTGATGCCACCAGCCTCTCCTTATGCCTCTGATTGCAGCATTACAAGGTGATTAACTGTCATTATTTTACAGTCTGTTGACAGTGAAGACAGCCAAATGTGTAAATGTGGACATGGCTAAACAAAAATACAATATAGATGTTTGGATTTCGTTCACTGATGGTCTCTGTGACCAACTTGGTTGATGAGTCGCTCCATTCTGATCGATTGTGGGCGGTGCGAGAAGCTTCAGTTGCAGCTATGTAATGATCTCATGCAGCTACGAAGTTTTGAACAGGCAAATCATGTATTTTTCGCTGCTTTGGTGACTTTCATAACATTACGTTACATAACTTTGATGAGTTAACAGCTAAACGAAAATAAACTGAAAATATAATTACCATCGAGTCCAATGATTGATGCCACTGTTCTCCAAGCATCTTTTATTCCTGTAGTCTGGCAGATAAAAGTTTTAGAGAACTGCAAAGCTTTGAATGACTGCAATCAGCAACTTTTGAAAAACTGGCTGTTGACAAAAATTGTCTGTTGACAATCAATGACTGCGAAAAGTTCAGCTGTGGTAAACTATAATAATAATAACTTTATTTATATAGCACTTTTCTGAAAATGGTTTACAAAGTGCTTTACAGACCAGCATGAAATCAAACAGGACGATACAGTGGTAATAAAACATTGGTAAATAGAAGCAATGAGAACTCTAAGAATAGTAAAAAAAAACAATAAAATCAAGTATAAGTAGACATGTTTTTAAAATGGACTTAAAAGTTGAGAGCAACTTGGCTGATCTTAAAGGGTAACTTTGGTATTTTTCAACATGGACCCTATTTTCCCATCTTTTTGTGTCGAAGTGACTAAAGGGGACAACATTTTTTGAAATCCAGAATTGAGTGAGATCGCTTCAGCCGGCAGCCGTCAATGTACGTCCACTAAAAGTGCTTGTTTTTGCCACTGACAGGCTCAGATTGTTATTATAAGTGTCTGACAACATTATGGAAAGGATCCTATGGAGAAATTAAACGTTTTTATTTAACCTTTCGCTTGACCCGGTCTGTGTGTAACCAAGTCTCGCTCAAGTCCAGGTCCCACTCTTTACAACATAGGCATTCTTCCTCTGTGGGCATAGGGTCACAGCACCCACAGGAACATCACCAGTCTCCCGAGCTTCGTGGCCTTGCAGCAGCTGGTTCACCCTCCTCTGCCTGTTGCCCCTCTCTCTCTCTGGCTCAAATAAATACGGGCGGCCATCGAATTTATAGGCCTCATCCACTTTGTCGAAATCAGCTAAATATTCAGCCATGACTTAGAAAATCTTTTAGATAACACTAAGCTACGATTTCTGTACTCCAACTCAACAAACTCCTCCCAGCACTCCTCACTCACTCACTCACGTTTCCACCGTTGACTACCTGCAACAACTCAACTCTCGCGAGACTTGAGCAAGACTTGGTTACACACAGCCCGGATCAAGCGAAAGGTTAAGAAAAACGTTTAATTTCTCTGTAGGGTCCTTTCCATAATGTTGTCAGACACTTATAATAACAATCTGAGCCTGTCAGTGGCAAAAACAAGCACTTTTAGTGGACGTACATTGACGGTTCGCATTTGCCCTGTCGGATTACATTGCAGCCCCAATTGTTGTCCCCTTTAGTCACTTAGACACAAAAAGATGGGAAAATAGGGTCCAGGTTGAAAAATACCGAAGTTAACTTTTAAGAATAGTGGTAAGGCATTCTAAAGTTTGGGGTCCTCACTGCACATGCCCGGTCTGCCTTTGACACAAGTGGGGAGGCCGGTACAGAGACAAGAGCCTCATTAACCGACCTGAGTGTACACACCTGAGTATAGGGCAAGCTTGTTGACCTTGAGTTTTCCTGGTGGCTCAGCTCTATAGAAAATTAATGGACATCTGGTGACTTGTTGCTCACAGTGTGAACACAGTTATTCTCTTTTATCTCCACCTCTCCATGTGTGTCTATTGGTTGAAGCTCTGCCAAAGCGAGACAGTTTTCTCTGTAGTGCAGTGATTAGTGGTTAGTCAGTGTATTGACAGTCTGTCGGTACCGCAAAGAAGCCAGCATTGTAAATCTGCTGTAAAAGTAAGCCTTCCTTTTTTCTGAACCTCAACCTGTCAGATTGGCTGTAATAAAATTAGAGGATGGATGCTACAGCCAGACCGGGGCGAGACAGTCTTGTGGTATGCGCCTGTAGCGTGATGATGATGACGCAAGGAGAGAGAGAAGCTTGAGGTTGGGAGAGCCTGGACCTCAGTGCATCGCTTACAGGCCTGCAGGAGGCATGAGTCACACCATGACGGTGATGACCTGTTTGCCTGCATCCTGCTGCATCCCCACAAACGTCACTCACGTCTGTCTCCTTCTGCTGCGCCTCTGTAGTAAAACCGCACACGAGTGGGAGAAGGTTTTTGAATCATGTTACTCTTGGCATCGTGGCCAATATGTATCACTGAGGCTGTGTGAAGTTTTTGTTTTAATTTGAAATAAGGCTTTGATTTGCGGGTCAGGCAATTACACAAAATATGATAATGCACGAGAAAGCACAGACACTTCACTTGACTTTTTTCAGAAAGATTTATTGGTAAAATGATTAATTCTAAAGATCACAATCAGAGAATACTAAGTACAAAGTACAAAGTACATTATGCAAATCTATGCAGGATCACAGGTGTCTCTGTCTGTAATTCTGCTCAGCCCAACTGGGATACATTGTTTAACAAGACAGAAAGCAAGGAGGCAATTAGATTGGTTATACTTTGCAAGGACAGTAGGAAAGCTTATTAACATTCAGTATACTCGTGTTATGCCAGCAGGGATTTTTTAACTGTTGTGTGCTGGTTGCCTTGCAATTCTTTTCACTGCATATATTAAAATTACTCTCCAAAAAAGGTTTCATTTTTTCATAGAGTTTTATTTGAGTACTAAAAAGGTACTGTAAAGTTACTCACGTTTATTTGTATTGGGGGGGGGGGGGAGGCTGCACCTCACTCTCAAGCCCATCCCCACTCTACTCGCCCTCACCCGACATAGTCAGTTCTTATACTCACTCTCACACAGCCGTGCAGCGTGCATGCTGTTGTGAAATGTTAGTGAGATAAGCAAAATTGCCTTGCCGCTCCCTAGAGAGCAAAGAGAGGAGCAAAACGCAATTACTCTAATGACGAGTTAGTGCTGTCTGCGCTGCTGCCTCACCACAGCATTTAGCGCTCCACCCAAGACTGCAAGGGACAGGATTTACGTCTGGAGGCTGCCAGGTGGGGACATGAGCTAGGTCTGCACGCATTTATAATGTTGTTTTTTTTTCAGTATTTTATTCTACTGATATTGTCATAACTATTCGTGACACAGAAGCCTAGAGGCTAGTGTGAACTGTGATAGATTCCTCTGGCAAGGCAGTCATCAGACCAAAACATGCCAATCATAAATATGCATCAGACAGATGGGGAAGACCTGCTCAGCGATGGGTTTTTATTTCTTGGATTCTGATGCGCCGTCTTTCACTCGCGAACTTCAAACAGAGCCAGAAATATTCACAGCTCATAATTATGCTCAACTTAACTCTCAACTCTCTTCCTTACTGTGTGCATTCTCTTTGACTCCATTTCCCTCACCCAAACCAAGCCGTAAGGCCTTGTCTGAAGCGATGGACAGCGTTTCCATTATTCTGCTGTTGTTCCTGCACTGAAGAGCAGTATTAATTTTCATCTCCAGGAGCTTTTCTATCTAGCCACGTTCACCTAAATCATTCCTGCACAGAGCAAATCCCTCCGGTCCTGTGTTCTCCGAATATGAGAGCTTAATTGTGAAGACTTTGTTTACTTCAACATGTTCCATGTTTTTATCTTCTTCCCCCTGGCAAGTCATTGTTTCTCCCTCTCATCCTCCAAATGTCTTCCATGCCTGCAGCTCCCAGGGACATCTGCCCTCGCCAGCCTCACTTCTGTCTGTTTGCCTTTTATTTCCCTTATTGTTACATTTGTCAATGCTTGGGGGGATTTAGACAAGCCATAGTATCAAAAATTCATCAAAACATTATCAGATGGCCTTTTTTTCCTTGTTTTATTCCTCAATTGAACAGTAAATTTTCTTAACTGTGGTAGATATTCAGTAGTTTGATAATTCTTTGACACTGTATTCGCTGTGAGGTTTGTATATTGTTTTCATTTTGTTCTCAGCGGTGTGAGATTAAAAGCTTATGGCTTGCTTGTGTCAAAAAGACAATTGCAGACATAATGTGTTGTGTTTACTGTGTAATGCTGCAGAATTTTGGGTGTTAGGGATGCTGTCCTCGTCCTCATCCTCCCCCTGCTTCTATCCTCTTTCCATGCGGAGGTCGCTGTGTGAGCGGGATGATAGCAGCTCTCCAGTAAGCCGGACTGTGTGAGACCGTGTGAGACTGTGTGCCGTCCAAGGGCTTTGGTGTAGGTGGTATTGTTTTGAAGAAGTTCACACTAGGGTTTTATTTGTGTCTTGTGTGTCATGGCATTATGAACAAGTGTCACTGTGGTGAGACCGCTGTCCAGTCACAGTTGGAAGGTTTTAGAGTCTGGAGGAGGACAGGAGTGACCAAGAGTGGAGCTTAGTTAGTTTTCTTCAGCAGTAGCTTCAACACATGACACCTGATCTGGCAGGGAATGACACTAAAGACAATGGGTGATCCCAGTCACACTACTGAAACATTACCCCCCACCCCACCCCCCCGATGACCTGTCAGATCGCAGAAAGTATGGAAAAGATTTAAATGTCATTCCAGGCAGAGTGCTGCAGGTGTCTGAATCTCTTGAGCATATGAGCATGAATTTGCTTCATTGTGGACCTTTAATAAACCTCATTCCAAATTCAGTTATTAAAGAAAATGTCTCTCAGCTGCAACTCTGATGTACACTCTTCTATACATCCATTAAAACATTCATTTATTCACTATTAAGAATGAAAAGATGCAGATAAGACAAATAAAAAAAATCCAGCTTTCAAAGAGTTCTTCCTATACATGAGATCAGTGATGCAAACCCACTAGAGTTTTTGTCAATTAGTTCAAGGCATCTCAAAATTATATCTCTTGCTCCCTATCCACAATTTTCGGAATCACAGGATGTACTCCAATATGACGATGCTATTCAATCCCCCCCCCCGAGGAAGTTAGCGGCTTATGCTGTCAGATCCGGCGTACGCAGAGGTGTAGATAAATGAGCGGAGTACTTTTTAAAATGGATCGCTTCTCCCCAGCTGCACCGTGGGACGTCTGTTTGTCTTCTGCCAGCTGCTGTTACCACGGTTGGGATGGACCTGACTGAGCAAACGTGATGTGAATAATAGACCTCAGCCCTTTTGAGACATATTTTGTGATATCTGGCTATAATGAACATTGACTTGACCTCTCAGTATTCTTGTCGAGATCAAAGCTGCTTCAGAGACCTTAACTCTGGGAATCTCTCATCTTTCAAAATCATGCGAGTCATCTGAGTTCACGTTGCCATTACTGCGTCATCTAATGTGCGCTTCTTCCATCTGAAAACATGCTGCATTAGAGATAATTATCCCGTTTCTCTCATCACGACATCGTGATTACCAATTTGGTTTACTCAATTATGTTCATTCCCTCTCCATTTTCTCCTTTATGGGAAAGGTAAAGTGGGCTAACTGCATCAGCTCATTGGCCCCACCTCCTCCTGTTAATTAGGATTAGTGTGACCAGCAGAACCCAGAAAACCATTGATGGTGGTGATAATGATAATGGTCATGCTGTCTGAAATTAGGCCTATTGTGTCTGGCATTGTTGTCTGAGGAAAAAAACAACTTCAGTTAATAATGTAAATGAATGTGATTAATATAAACCTTGTCTGCATCATGGACGTGAACTCTAAAGTGTGGGTCCATCTGGCAGAGTTCAAATTTTGGTTATTTTTAAGCATCAGCCTTAGTGACTTGAAGTTGGTTTGATTTTACCTGCAGAATACTGTATGTCAGGAAATGCCCATTTAATTTGCTTACTAACCAAGATGCTCAGTTCCAAATTGCTATATATTATTATAATTATTATATAATTTTTAAAAAAACCCAAAAAACAACAAAAGCCAAAACTAATTTCCATTTGTTTTGAGGATGCAGACTGTAAAAGTGTTCATTTTGTCAACCAAGGAATGAAGTTACCTAGTGTCATTTATTTATTTTGATCTTAAGATATGATTTCCTTAGACTAGACTGTGCTTTTTCCAAACGATTGATGTCTAATTTAGGAGCACAAACTCTTCAAGCATAAAGTGCCTTGTTTTCACAGCAGATTATTTCCTTTTTTTTAAATAAATAAACCCAATTCTATCTTGTGTGTTGCCAACCAATCATGTGGGCTCACACAGTTTCAATTTATTATTTGGGCTCAAGGACACGATTGTCATGGTGGCTTAGTATTGGCGTTAACCCTAAAGTTAAACGCCTGTGTGCATTTCTATTAACCTACACAATGGAACCACCATGCTAATTTTCATAGCTCCACTTTAGCAATAATTGATATTCATGATGTGTGTTCTTGCAGCTACCAGTTAAATTCAGTTTTCACAGACCCGTGACTTTCAGAGCGGCAATAGGTTGTTTAATCTGCCTGGGGATGTGTGTCATGTTTAAGACTACGAATTAGTCACATCCAAGCCAAATAAGGCGAATGCAAGTAATGTTTTCTTTTGAGCACATTATATATTTTATATAGTGACATAAACAGATGTGCCATTAGTTGTAGCTTATAAAACAGGTTGCTTCAGCCAGACAATCTGATGAAAGATGGGTTCCAACTGTGCTGATAATTCCCGTAAAGCATGGCTGCCTGTGCTTTATGAGAAATGAAATTGGTTGCTGTGGTGCTACGTGCTTTTTTTGCCTGATTCTCATTCTTGTATGTACACTACTTAAAAAAAAAGCATTCAGAAAGTATGCATGTAACTGTAATAATAAGTTGTAATATCCTATCAAGTGTGATTATGGGTATAATGGTGATGCAACCTCTTGGGTATTATTATTTAAGTAAAACGTAAGCCTATAGCTCCTGCTTTTATCATAATTGATGTTGATTGCTCTTTTTCTGTTTTTCCTTAGGACCAACGGACAAAAGGAGCATACAGCCATAAGACAGGTTGGTCGACAGTGATTTCCACGTATCATTATCCTGATCACATCACAGCACACTGACAGCAACACTGAAAATAGAAATCAAGGTCAGATATTGACACATACCCTGCGGGGTATTTAATACTGGAACAGGGCCGAGGACGGTCAGAAAACTAGAGTTGACAAAAAAGATTAAAAGAGAAAAGCTGGGGCGCCCCGGTGGCTCACTGAGTAGAGCACATACCACAAGGCTCAGTCTTTCCTGCAGTGACCTGGGTTTGAAGCTGACCCATGGTCATTTGCTGCATGTCCTCCCCTCTCTCTCTCTCTCTCTCTCTCTCTCCCCTACACTCTCCTGTCTCTCTCTCACACCATCTATATCAAAAATGCCTAAAAATAAATCTTTAAAAAAAAAGAAAAGCTGCTGTATTGCCCCACTGTTTGTGGCAAGCTGCCATGTGTCGGGTAGCGCTCCAGGTGACTTCCCGCGGTGTTTGAGACGGCTGTGGCGAGCGTTGGTGCAGATTATTGCCTCGGCATGGCGGAAGCAGTGAGCAGCATGCGAGGCTTTAACCCCCGCTGTCTCTCCGCTGCCTCTGTGCTCAGATAGCAAAGCCACTTTGACAGGGACGCGTCTTTATGCTTGGGTTCGACTGATATGGATTTTTAAATGTTGTGGATGTATGGATGTTAAATGTTTAAATGTTTCTAGACTGAAGACGCCGATAGCTTATATTTTGTGCCCATATTCCCCATATGCCCAGTTTAGACATTTGACCACTTTCATGCCAAAAAATTACAACTACTCAGAGGTTCCTGCCGATTTTTATTCTCAGCAGGGTCGAAAAGCCTCATAAACAGCATTTAGACCATGGGACTCTAAAACTCTCTATTGAAACTAGGTAAATTCTTTGAGATGAATTTTGAGAGCACATTTACAAAAACATGATTGAACATTAAAATTAATAAATAAATAAATGTTGAAAGAAAATAACATGTCATTGTAGGTTTCACAGCCTGTTGTTATGGAGCTGTGGTCAGTGAGGAGCAGTGGACTGCATAACATCATCACTGATGATATTTAATAAAAGGTTGCAGGTTGGCTGATGTGTTGGCAATATGCAGCATATTGATGTAAAGGTCTAACCCTACTTTATGCATTTCATTTGCCTGAGGGAGGAGGGTGTTCTGCACCTTATGTAACATACTGTGACTCATATTTACTTCTGAATAGGGTATTTTTTTGTGAAAAGTATGTGAGTGAGTGTTTAGAAATGTTGAACCATGATTTTTGCGAAGGTCTCACTGAGCTACAGAAAAAGCTCTCAGCTTCTGTCAGCTAGTGCCATTTTTATTTCCAGTGCAGCTCCTATCATCCTTTACCCCAATCGCCTCTGTCGTATTTCTCTGTCTTCCCCTATGTCGCTTTTTATTTTCTCAATTTCGTCATTTGGAGTTTTTACAGTTGCCAGAGTATAAACCTGACTAGTGCCTACTTCCCCCTGCTGTGCCCTATCCACCTGCTCATACTTTTACTCCATCCTGCCTGTCTAGCCATGTATGACACCTTGTTGCATTCCAGGCTATTTCCAATGCCCCAGTTGTCGACAGTCAGGATTGTGCAAGTCACTTCTCAGCAGGAGTAAACAAAAAAGCAATCAGCATTGGTTGCATGTGCGTTTCGGTTTGAATAATTCATGATCAGGCATACTATCAGCTCAGGTTTTAGAGTGTGAAAGCATGTATTCTGTGTAGAATACCAAGAAAATGTCAATTTTCCATGTTTATATTCATGGCACTGTCATGTTTAACAAGGTGGAGGATGGCCTTGCTTGAATGTAGGCTGTGCATGTCAAATCAAGCTGCTCTTTTTATTGGGGGGAAATTCCTTCCCCCTGCAACACCTCTCCATCACCACTGACAACCCCATGACTCCTGGCTGAACCGTCAAGAATTTTGTGTGACAACCAGACAACCAGACAACAAGACCCATAAACAAGCCACAGCCCGATTCTGCAGGTTTGCGCAGTACCACGTCCGTTAAATCGGAGACCTTTCTCACCAGGGACTCCTGTGAAAGGTCTTCTCATTCAAGCTATAATCGCCTCCTGTCTAGACTGCTGCATCTCCCTCCTTGCCAGACTCCCAAAATACTCCCTTCAGCCCCCACAGCTCATCCAGACCGCTGCCTCGTCTTCAACCTCCCCAAATTCTCCCACATCGCTCCCCTATACTCATGCAGTCCCTCCACTGGCTGCTCATATCGAATTCAAAACCCTGCTGCTGGCGTACCAGGCTCAGGTACTGTAGCTGCACCCCCATTCCTCCAGGCCGTGGTCCAGCCTTACATGCCAGCTACATGCTGTGCTCCGCTAAGCTCTCCCTTCCCCGGCCGTCCCTCCACCCAGACTTGACTCTTCTTCTCCCTCCTGGCTCCCCTGTGGTGGAATGACCTTCACACTCCAGTCAGAACAGGCAGAGCTACCACTCATATTTTGTGCCGAAAAACATGCCGAAAAATCTTCACTTCAGTAAGTATGACATGTCATCTCATGTCACCCTGTCCTCACTGAATTCCTTTCTTCTTCTCTCCTTAGCTCTCTTTTTTAAATTCTCTTTTACCAGCACTTCTCTCATACATAATGATTCCCCTTTCACAGGAATGCTGTCATGGTACTATGGCTCTGATCACACCTTAGCGTTGGTTGACACAATAATATTCCTCCACTATCAAGTAGGGATGGGACGATATATCGAAATTCAATATATCGCAAATACAAAAATGTCACAATACGTACCGTGGGGCAGAAAAATGAATCGTGATATTAGCTCCATTTTATTCTGCTGTAGTAATGACAAATGAGACAGCTTGCCCATCACAATTTCACAAGCTCTCCATCCAAATTATATTATTTGCACTTTGTTAAATTGTTGGTTATATTCTAGCAAGCCAGTGCCATCACTAGAAGAATTTGTGGCTCAGAAGTAAACATAATTCTGCACAATCATACTTTGTAGTCATTGATCTATTACATCATATCAAGGTTGTATTGAATCGTGAACGCCGTTTCGCGTGTGGAAACGTATCGAGAGATAAGTATATCGTCCCATCCCTATTATCAGGGCACTTTGGTTTTGACCCTTGCGCTCCTTACTGCCAATTACTTGAATTGGCGATCTTGGTGATCTGCTGTGAATCGCTCTGAGAGCATATTTGTAAAATGTACATGTTATAAGGAGAACAGGGCCTCACATACAACGCAAAGGGACAGTAAGCACAAGACATGCAACAGACAGACTAACAGATATGAATCCTTACCTGCTCACTCATTATAAGCCACTTCAAGGATATCTGCCTGCTACAGTGTCAGGAAAACGCCCCAAATATGTCTAACAAAAAAGAAGAAAAATCTAGTGGCATTTAAAATTGAAGCTTGCGTCCTTGGTGCAGTGAAATCTTTTGCCTGTAACTAGCTTGCTGGATGACTCTCTTCGATGCATACAATTAACAACTATTAAATTTCTCATCCAGGCGGCAGTGCTCTCCGTATGATGACTTCTGTGGCTGTTTACTTGACTTGTCTGGAACAAGCGGGGAAATAGCTGGAGGATGTTATTTTGTGATGTGCAGACTGGTTGTTAGAACACTTGGCTGTGCTATGACTCAGCAAAGGGTGATTAGAAATGTTCAGACAAGATGAAAAGTCTGTATTTCTCTTTTATCTTATCATTAACACATCTTCACAGAGACATAGACACTCTCTTTTGCACACACACACACACGCACACACACACTGCACCTGCTTGCTGTTCATTAAACAGCATTGTCCTATTTCCCCTCTGAATAGATGATAGGTAGGACTGTGTAGCTTTTCACTGGGTATGTCTGGAACTGTCAGTTTTTACTGACCAAGCACTGAGCTTTCCGTTGCAAACACTGACACACACAGGAACTGGCCTTGTCAGTCTTCAGTGAAAAGCAATCAGGACAAATTCCTTTGTGGAAATCTTTCATTCAGCCATCGGCTATCTTTTTTTCTTTTTTCTTTTCACTAAAATTTGTACGTGGTGCCCTTCACAGAACTTTCCACTTCTCCCTGCCAATGTTTAATAAAGCCTTGTGGTGGCCAATGGGATCACATTGATAATTTAGCAGCCCCTGGCAGCCCAGTGGGACCCTCCATGACTCTGAGTTAAACTCATTACAGGCTCCACTATGCAATCTTAGGGCTTCTCTTAGGAATATTGCCCGCTCCAAAATTATCCACTCATTTTTGTTTCATGGATTGACGGTTTCTTTTTTCAGTTGCTTTAGTGATGGGCAAATTGCAGAATCTTGCGTCATCAGGATTCACTTTACAAGCAATTAAAAATAATGGGCAAATCCCAAACCCTTGTCAAAGCTAATGGAATTCATTAGAGAATAGCATTTCTCCAACCTTTGAAATGGATTTGAATCTAAAAGTTCATTATTGGGGCAGCAGGGTGGCAGAGCGAGTCGGGAGAATGTCCTTTTAACCAGAGGATCTGGGTCCAAGCCCTGGTTTGAGGATGCCTCCGCTCCGTTGAAGTGTCCTTCAGCAAGATACTGACTCCCTACCAGGGCTGCTGGTCTGTAGCTGACCTCTGACCTCCCTGAGGGGGCGCAGACAAAAAGAGAATTTCCCTACAGGGATCAGTATCACATGTCATCATAATTATTATTATTATTATCCAAGCCATGCTAATGTGTCAGCATTTACTGAAATACATAGTGGGATGTCAATACTCTCAACAGCAAACTGCTGCCCATCTAATGCCTTTACTGCCACAAATATTAATCATTGTTTTGCTAATACAGACATGTGCAGATTTGTGTTCTGTGCTGTTTACAAACTCCTTTCCTGGTATATGTATTAAGGCTTTCCAGGCTGATGGTTTTGCCAGCATCAAGTGGTACACTACCACTTTGCCTGTTGACATTTCATTAAGCTCTGAAATACTTCTCTTTTTATCAAGGGGCTAAGTCACCGTGGAGGTATTACATTTCAGTTGAATTTAAACTTTTTTTTCCCTCTCCTTCGACATGTCTGTGCGTCATCGGTCATCCATCATTCCAAACATAAACATGCTGGATGGGTTTTGGTTCAGGTGTAAAAGGTGGAATAGAGAGAGGCAGTTTTTCATCCCCGAGTCGAAAACTGTTATGATGAAATAGGAGGTTACCCACACCTCTGACACTCGCCTTCCTCTCTGCCTCTACATTTTCATTCACAGAGCCATGGCTTTCAGAGACACCGTCTTCTTGTCCGCCCTGTGATGGGCTGCAGAAATGCATAAAAGGATTACTAGCATCAGAGCTGCAGAGTTTGAATGCTATATCTGAATAGAAGTGCTGATGGCTAGAACAGGACTGAGGGTGGATTTGGACCGGAACGTTGGTGTGGGCTGAAATATATTGCTTTATCGTACAGGGTCCAGATGGACATCTGTAGTTCAATAGCTGGCACTAGGCTGGATTTTGTTGGAAATTAGTACTGATGCCAGTTGTGAGTATTGAAATTTAGTAAGGATTCAGTTACTACCTTCTTTGTTGAATGAAAGCGCATTTCCTTGTACGATTAAATACATTTTCTGTTTAACATTAGCACACCTTATCTGCTTTCCTAAATAAAACTACACCATGCTCAGTTGATTTCCGCAGTCCATAAGACAGTAGAAAACCACCATTTTGAAGCTTTTCTGTTGATTCCTTCAATATTGACCAATATCAATACCAATAATTGCTATGGTACTGACAGGTGTCATTCTGTAATCCTCAGATGTCCCGTGGGAATTATTTTTACATGTCCCTTAGCGTGTCGGAACAGTCCTGCGACTTATATTTGGGTCAAAGCCCCTCTGGTTGAGAAACATTGTCGCAGAGAGTGTGCCACAGCGAGCGGAACAAGCTCAGCGATGCCCAGCTGGAGTCTGGGAGCCTTCGGTGGGTCAGAGCCGCAGCAGGGAGTGGACAGGGCCAGGGCCGCGAGATACGGTGAAATGCCACGGTGGGAACAAAGGCAAAATGAAAGAGTTGGGTGACGCTTTGATGGTGCGACTGAAGTGGAGGGCTATCGCTGAGAGGCAGAGAGCAGTGTGAACACAGACCCACCCACAGAGATCACACTGCACACACACACACACACACACACACACACACACACACACACACACACACACACACCATGCCACAAAGCACATTCACCTGCCCTCAGTAGCTCTCACTCTCAGGCATATGGATCCTCCCACTGTAATTTGTGGCAAATACTGTTCTTTGAGAGAGGATGTTCATGCACACACCTATCAGTATTCAGAGAGGACAGACTAGGTTTACAAATTCAAAAGTTTTATTTAATCAGACTGTCACAGGGTCAGACCAGTCATCCTCTGATTCTTATTGATCTCCTTTTCCTTCCCTGTCTGTCATGTAGTGTGTATGTTTATGTAGGGCTGGGCAATATATTGATATTATATCGATATCATGATATGAGACTAGATATCGTCTTAGATTTTTTTTAGATTTCGTAATATCGTGATATGGCATAAGTGTTGTCTTTGCCTGGTTTTAAAGGCTGCATTACAGTAAAGTGATGTCATTTTCTGAACTTACCAGACTGTTCTAGCTGTTCTATTATTTGCCTTTACCCACTTAGTCATTATATCCACATTACTGATGATTATTTATCAAAAATCTCACTGTGTAAATATTTTGTGAAAGCACCAATAGTCATCCCTACAATATTGTCGCAATATTGATATCGAGGTATTTGGTCAAAAAGTATCGTGATATTTGATTTTGTCCATATTGCCCAGCCCTACTTACAGCTGAACATTTAGCCCACTTCGTAGAAAATACCGAGATATATATCGTGTATCGCCATTCAGCCTAAAAATACCGAGATGTGATTTTTGGTCCATATCGCCCAGCCCTATGTTTATGCTGGTATGTGAGTGCTTGTCTATGTGGTGTGTATCTAGATCATCTCCGCCCACCTATCAAGAAGCCACGCCTCACCCTCGGTTACCTCGGTGTTCTTGATGATTCATTACAGCTCAGGGGTATATATATATACCTGACTTTGAGCTTAGTTCCCTGCTGGATTGTCTAGTGTGATTGTTGACTAGCTGTCTCGCTAATTTGACTGTTTTTGTCAGTTTGGTTTTTCTGATATCTGCCTGCCTTGATTTTTTGGATTTGTATTTTGTGTCGTCTTGTTGGATTGGATATCTGTACCATTTCTCTCTACTCCAAGTAAATCCATCTACACAAACTTCTCCTTCCAAGAGTCTGCATTTGGGTCTTTGTCTGGTCTGCCCGTTACACAGACTCCATTTGAAGCTGTGGCTTGATTATGGGGAGACAGACCCCATAAACCCCATAGGCGAGAGCAACTGGAGTGACGGTGACATATGGGAATAGCTGATTGAGGTAATGAGGAGTGCATCAATTTGTGATTGGTTCCCAAGTGGGTGTGAGGGAAGATGTGGAAATACTTAACCTTAGCTGATTGGACGTTGCAAACCGTTGGGGTGCTGCCTTCTCCAGATTTAAACTGATTGGATAATGAGCAGCAAGTGAAAGAGTGGAAGGATAATGAAGTAGTAATGAAGTAACACTGAAGTAGAACCAAAGACTTGTAGCTTTAACTAATTAGGTATGCGATTATCCAGTTAAAGGGGCTCTATTATAGGAATTCAAATTCATATATGATCAAAGAGGTCTAATGAAGAAGCTGTTTAAATTTGATTTTGAGTGGTTAAATTTCAAGTTATTTAATATTATCATTTACTATGATTAGTTCAGCATTTTCAAAAATCTGTCCTCCTTTACAGTCAGTTTTAGACTAACTCCAGTCAACGCATCACACTTGATTTTGATTGGCTCCCCTCACAAAAAAATTGCTAAAAATCATTCTAATCAGGTCTGCAGCATTTGAACTGACACACCCCTGAAAAGTTTATCTCATTTGAATCAGAGTACCTAGTGTTGTCTGCCAATCAGAGTCCAGTATTGTGACTGTTCTGTATTTAATTTGACCCCTTTCAACTAAACTACCTTTAGGTGAAAAACATAATAAAGAGTAATAATTTGAGCCGCAGCATGTTTAAAAACGAAATCATAGAAACTGTAACGTGGGACCTTGAGGGAATGTGTGTGGAAGTGAATCCTTTATCAGAGCTTGCCAGTGTGCTGCTGCTGTCCATGGTGCTGAAAGCTGCAAGCCACTTCAAATATACAATGCAGCCCATTGTCCAGCGAGTCGCGTGTTGCTGGGATACAGCACCTGCCACGCTTTCAGCAGCTCCACAGGAGATGGGCTCTTGTCAAGCAAGGATGGTAGCAGTCTCAACCTCTTCTCCTCTGCTCTCAGATCTGTTCTGCTTTTCACACAGTCAAATAGGAATGTCGTCAGTGTTCATGATTTAATTTGTTTTTGATTTGATTCCCAGTGTGCTACATCACTTATGTAACTTCAAGGAAGAAGCCAAAAACATAAAAACATGCAATACAAATAACACCCAGTTGTCCTGCCTCAAATGGTGGTGCAGCACTTTTATTACAAAAGTCACACATCACAAAATCAAATATCATTTGAAGAAAACACTTATGAAGTGATTCATAGCCTAAAATTTTAACAGATTTTGGTGCATACTTTGTAAAAGCTAGTGGGCATCTTAATGCTTGCGTGACAGGACAGAATGATAGTATCTTTATAGGCTGTATATTTTTTATAGATATTGATTGCTTTTTTTGTTGCTACAAAATTGACATGCAGCATTTTTAGAACGCGACTAAATTTAGGGAAGTAGAAATGCCAGATATTCTTCTTGACATGTCTGATTAAATGTCATTGTATTGGAGAGTGACAGGTAATTTGCATAGAAACTGCCTGATTAAACGTTACATCCACAGATAATAAGAACAACAGACAAGCAAAAAAAAAAAAAAATCTTGTCTGAAAGGCAATTTGGCATTCACAAACGCCTTTTCATATGCACAGCCACATCCTGTTGATCTGTAAGCATATGCTTCTGATAATGTCTGATTTTGCTGTGTGGAAATGGGTCCAACTTTTTTTTTTAATCTGATGGTAGATACAGAGAAGGAAGCTCCACACAGCCAGCACAGGTCATGTCAAGGTTGTTGACAGTCGGACAGGCATTGAGGTCTGAATAAATGATTATTTTGATAAGGCAGCATGAAATCCCCTCCTCCTCTCAGTCGCTGTCTGTTCCTCTCCTGGATAAATCAAAGTCGGCCTCTAACTGAGTCTCTGTTGCCTCTCTGTCTGCAAAGTCATTAACCCTGGGATGTGGCCCATGGGGCTCTCTCCCCTGCTCAACTCAATAGTTGTTACATGAAAAATAAGCTTTGGTTTTCTCTCTCCCTCGTCTCCCCTCTGCTCTCCACACCTCTCCTTTTTATTTCTTCTAATGGGCTTCAGCTCCTGGTTTTCACCCCAGAGAATGAGTTACGTGTCCTGCTGCGGTTTTTCAGCGGGATTGTGTGTGTGTGTAGTGGCGCTGTAAATTACTATGCTGTGTCCCCATTCTACATTGCTCTAAGGGCACATTGGCAGAATCTCCCACTCTGTTGGTGTGATTTGTGTCTTCATATTTCTCCTTTGTCTCAGCTGCACCGTGCTTCTCATGACGGGTTTGTACTCATGGCGTGTAAATGCAGATAAAATAGAAATCCAAGGTGACCGGGTCCTCTCATGCCCAGTCACACTATATATATATATATACAGTATATGTATATATCCAGAGCTCGCCAGTCTGTCCCTGCTTTGCTTCTCTTTCTCCCTCTCTCTGGCACTCTTTCTCTTTCCCTGCACTCTCCTTCTTTCTTCTTTCCTTCTCTCTTCTCTCCTCTTTCTCTCTCTCTCTCCCTCTCTAATTTTCACTGCAACTCCTACCTCCCCCCCCCCCCCCTCTGTTATCGTGGCCTGAAGAGGAGTTGTGAAATTCATGACATCCAGATCTAGAGGGGCTGGGTGATGGAGGACAAGAATAGTCTCCCGAGTTCCTGCTGGAATCTGTCTGTCTTTGATGAGAGAGTTATACAATGTCAGCACCCGATAATCTCGCTCTTGCAATTTGTGGCAGACAGAGAGAGAATCTCATTTGTTGCCTTTGGTTACGGAACAGTGGCTGCCATCGCAGTGCCAGTTTCTGCTCCATAATCATGTTACTGTACTGTAACGGTAATGTGTGCACAACCTGGAATGGAATAAGACAGATAGTGCCAGAGCCATAAAGATAAAGGAGATGTAAGAATCGCAATGCTTTGTTCATGAACTAGTGAGTTTTTTTCTCTCTCTCTCTCTCTCTTGCTCCCTCTCTCTGTCAAAAGCCGCTGTGAAATGGTTCGCAGGCAGCAGAGTCTAGTGCTCGAAATTCAAAGTTGTCTGTCTGAAACAGTGCTCTCAAACAGCCCCAGAGACACTCAGCAGCTCAAGAGGCGATGTGAGGCAGTTCTTCTGGCTAACAGCAAGGGGTAGTGTTGCTCCAAAACGACTTCATTAGTCCTCTGCCTTCCTTTCCACATGACTGCTCTCCCTGTTTACTGTTGCTGTTCTTGCAGCCCTGGCCACAGAGAGGTTCATCTTTTGATGATTTGGCTTCATAAGGAGTGGTTAATCCTTTGAACTTTTTCTGCAGTAGAAATTTGGAGGTTGCTCTTTTACTGCCTCTACCACACAAGTGTTGAGAAATAAGTCAATAATACTTAAAGTTAATTTATATTTCCTTCTGACGAGTTTGTGATGGGTGTCTGACCTGTTTGTAGCTTCTTAAAGATATCACATTGAAAAAAGACTACTGATGCAGTTGGAAACAGAGCAAAAGTGCATTTTATCCCTCAGAAAGTTCAACAGAGGAAATTAAACATGGTTGTTGTTGTTTTTTCTCTAGAGGGAGAAGTGAATATTCTGTTTGATTTCACATGTGATCGGGCTATTTCAGGCCACTCAGGCAAAGTCTGTTGTCCTTGCAATCATGTCAGGGGTGTAGTTGTGCGCACAGCTGGTAAATATTTAATGTGCCTGCTTTGCCATTCCCAGAAGGGAGGAGATGTACTGTAATCATATAATGACTTAGAAGAGCCACATTTTTCCCACCTGAGGAAAATGTGGCTGTTGAGTGGCTGCTCCATAGAGAAGAATCATGTGAATGCAGTAAGTCACCTAGTCATGGTATGTCAGCTATACCAGGTAGTGAAATAACGCAGCAATAAACTGGAAGTGCGATGGTGCCAACTGCAATATGAAATCCCACCAGGCTGATATACTGTATGTCACAAGCCTGCAAATCAAGATGTACAATAGTGGAGGGTTGAGTTTTTTTGTTTGTATGTTTGTTTTTTTTGCAAAAATTAATGTCACAATTGCAGTATTCCAAGAAAAACATTTGTCTATATCATGCTGCCTTTATCAGATGAAAATGCCAACAATTGGAGAGGGTGCTCAGCATTGAGAAAATCAATATTAATTTTCTCCTGCTCATAATATTATCATCCCCTAGTTTGAAGCTTCCTAAACTCTCTGTCCATCAATATATCATTACAGTATTTCTTACAGAGTATTTGTCAAAATAGGAACAGAGACTTGCAAGACTTACTTCAGGCACTCTTGCACAGAGAAGGAGGGTAAAGTTAGAAAGCCTTTATTTTGAGAGAAAAAAAAAAGGCATATCTAGGACATAAAAACACCAACTGGTTTCAAACCCTCAGGACATGGTTGGAGAGAGGGTGTGTCACGAAATAAAGGCTTTTTAACTTTACTCTCCTTCTCCGCGCAACAGTGCCTGAAGTAAGCCTTGCATGGCTCGTTTCCTTTTTGAGAATTTCAGTAGGCCACTTTTCTTCAAGAGCACCTTGTAGTACCTGGAGTTTACTGAGTCTGTGACTTTTTTTTTTTTTAATACTTAGCCCTTCAGTCCATTATATTCTCTAGAATGTTTATCCTATTCTGCTGGATGCAGAGCTTGGGTACTTCCCTCCACAGCGCTCTAACTCTCTCGGTCTGGATGTGATTTGTTAGTGAAGTATTTATTTGCTGTTGTGACAGCAGCGTTTCAGGGTGTACTCAACCCCATCTCAGAGGGGGCAGCCGCTCATTTCTGTCCCCCTCCTCCTGCTGCCAGTCAGCTCCTCAAAGTCAAGCCTGACCTGCTTTCGAAGAGCACTCCAGCCGGCCAGCCACGTCTCCCGAATGAGACCAGCGGACGTAGACTAATTATGCCAAACTGCCCTTTCCCTCTCACCTGCCCCACACAAATCACTCTGGGTAAATAGCTTTTTTTTTTTCTTCCCGCATCCTCGTGAAGGGCATCTTTGGAGGGACATGGGGGGGGAAAGAAACAGTGAGAGAGCTCTTGAAACTACATTACCCCGTAGCAACAATAACAAGTTTGCCAGCAGAAGTCTGGCTCTGGAGGATCATTATATTACAGACATGACATTTCAGTGTCATTATCAGCCGAGGAACCAGGGCAGGCTGACTGGAAATGAGGAGCTGCCATTTGTGCCCACTTCCTTCTAAATGAAAGGAGGAGCTGACTTTGGGAGGATGCTAACTTTGCCTGTTGACTACCATGATAAGTCTGGGTGCTTTTAACAAGCTGGCAGATAAAATGAGTATCAGATGTAAATGAAAGGCACTGACAAAGGGAATCAAATTCCCGCCCTAATTCTCCATCCAGCTACAAAGGAGACATCCTACAAGGCTGAATCACCTTTGTTGAGCAGTGATTCTCAGCTGCTATTGTGTTGCCGCTCAAATATATTTGACATCAGCCTGATGTCATGACCCAAATAGATATATATTGTTGTATGCAACACTGTCAAAGCATCTTACAACCCACTTTTTGGTCCCAATACAGTGGACCAAAAAGTGGTAATTGCAAAGTGCAAATAATATAATTTGGATGGAGAGCTTGAGAAACTGTGATGGGCAAGCCGTCTCATTTGCTATTACTACAGCAGAATAAATTGCAGCTAATATCATGATGAATTTTTCTGCCCCACGATACCATTTTTGTATTGCGATATATTGTCCCATCCCTAACAAATAGTAATCATCAGTGTAAAACACAGGAGCAGAGGGACATTGCTAGGGCCAGTGTGGAGATGGGGACACGGTCCTGTCCTCTCCTCTCAGCTTATGATTTGATTCAGAGCCTATGTCTGGCCCTAGTCCAGTCAGACCTAATTGAATCAGGGGAGGTGAAGTGGGGAGTCATCAGTGCACCCCGACACTCGCGCTGATGCATGGCAGGCAGGAGGAGGAATCAATGCACTTGAACTGGACAGGGCAGGACAGATATACTGTTGAAGCATAGTGGAAAGTGGAATTGACTCAGAGAAACAGTGGAACAGGAGGCAGAGGAGAAGGTAGAAAGAGGCTTAGAGAGGACATGAAAGGACAGAAGAGCAGAGGGGAAGACGGGAAATGAGAGGCGGAGTGGAGGGGAAAGGAAAGGAGAAGAGAGGAGACATCAGAGGAGAGGTAAAATTGTTGGTGTCGTGCCTCTCCTCGTCGTGTTTGACTATAAGCAGACATGTGCTCTGTAAGCAGATCAGCAGAGATATCACTTGCACCACACCCTGACCCGGGTTTCTCTTAGACCTGCCTTTCCATGTGGTGTGCATGGGTGCTTAAATGGTGCTATATATCGACAGAGCATTTAACAGTTGTTCAATAAAGGATCAAGCTGTCACCATAAAAAGTCAAGTTCAGTGGCTGCTGCCTTTATGTTGCCCGTGTTTTTACACAGACCACATAGGACATATGTCTGACTTTGATGTGTTATCCTATATTTTTAAAGAGCATATACTCTGGTGCATTGTATTATTGTCAAATAAACTAAAGGTAGTCAACATCATTCAATTATGCCTTTATCAATAGAGGTCTATAGCAGAAAATATATCCTGTGTCCCCTCCTTAGTGTGTTGTTACCTCCACACACTTTCACTCAACAACAGTTCTTGAGTAAAGAACTCTTGTGATTCACATCATGATAATAGCTTGACAGATTTGAACTTATGTGAGAAGTTGCCTTTTTAGGACATAGGTAGGAAATTGAAGCATTTTGCGCCCTCTTCCAGCTGGAAATGAACTAGAATCAGTCAGATTGAGCCAGAGAGAGCATCCTGTTTGTTACCAGGACGACAGGACAGCCGGACGCACCTTTCCCTTAATCTGAGAGAGATAGGAGCTACTTAGTCAGAGAACAGACAAGAGAAACAGGGAGGGAGGGACAGAGGGAGGAAGGGAGAGGGCCGGGATGTGTACACACATAAAACGTACTCTGGCAAAACACACACACACACACACACACACACACACACACTCTTACCCAGCCTAGAAGGTTTTAAAGACGAGGGCTGAGACAAGGAGAGGGAGGGAGGGAAAGAAAAAGAGGTAGTGTAGAAAGAGAGATGCATAGAGAAACGGAGAGAGGTTGAGAAAGAAAGAGGTATGATTGTTAGACTGTAGCTGTCCTGCCTGCCCCTGGGAAGCCTCATCAGCCCTTCAGCAGGATGCCTCAGAGGAAAAGGAGCTTCACCTTTGGAGCTTACGGAGGGTAAGGATAATAGAGGACAAGCATGACGCCACTATGTAGATTAGAGCAGACGTACATTTGCGATTGCTTGCAAAAAAAAAAAAAAAATGTCTCTCGGAGTGCACATTCATTTTGCAGTTTGCTGGATAAAACCATGCAGCAGTGCTACCTGTTTGAGCTCATTATTAGCCTGTGCAAGTCAGCCACAGAGGAGCAGTGAGAGGAGGATGTGAGACTACTCAGGGAATTGCACTGCACCTGCTCAACAACTGCAGATCTAGATGACTCTGACAAGGTCATTGACTGTCTGCTCTCTGCTTTCCTCATTGGTGGCATCAACCGTCATGAGCGAAAAGTTACAGAGAATGCTAAGATAGTGAGGTCGATGGATGAATGTGTGAAGCTATAAAGGGGGTGATTTAAAAAGATTACTTCTGTCCATGTGATTGGCTTGGTGGGATGATTATTGAATGTCTCGGTCACGGTGACCTGTTCCTGTTCCAGGATATTTTTGCGAAACTTCTCGGAAGTTGTCGTTGAGACACACTGTTCGGCTAAATATCCTGAGGTTATCACTGTGATTAAAAAGAATACGCTGGTGCTTGTCAGCATCAAAAGTAGTGTGTCTCACTCTCAGAAACACAGTTAAATGTGGGTAATATAGTTATCTTTTTGTGAGATAGAGGATTCAATTAAAGGTTTTGTCTGGGCATTAGTTTTCTGGGCATAAAGGAAATGCAGTTGACTGGGGAATTAAGAAGGGAGCAGTTAGCAGAAATCTTGTCATTGAAGATCTCTTGCTATATATAACACTACTGCTGTATATTGACTTTGATAGCATGCACTGAGTGAGTTAAATATCTCATCAACAGGATTGAAGGAAGGGTGTTTGCAAAAAGAGAGAGAAGCATCTACACAAACAGCTCTGGAAAAAATAATATATATGGGGAGGATGCGGGCGGCCTTGCATGTATGTTTGTGATATTTTTGTGGCAGTCAGGATGTGAAAGTTCAAAAGAACAATGAGAACATTTTGGCTTGTGAGCAGGGAACCGCTCAGCCATAAACTGTAAAACTGCATCAGAATTCATGAGGCAATGAAATCACTTCTACTATTGTGTTTTGCTGCCATGGGCACTGCCAAGTCTGCCTAGAAAACACTCCTGAGGCGCAATTTGACATTTCTGTGGCTGGGATCGGGTTGAAAGCTAGGCTGAGCGCACAGGCAGATACTGCCGGCCGGCCGTACATTACAGGAGGAATCACTTGGATTACGAAGATGTCCTATGAGATTTTAAGGATAGTGGGTATGATTCAGAGAAATAGCACATGCACACATGCATGTACACGCAGGACAAAAGGTGCATTTCTTTTCTTTATTCAAACCTTTATAACTACATCCCATGTACTTTCCATCCAGTAAGCGGCTGTCGTCCTAGTGACCCGTGTTCCTAGGGTTTTATGTGTAAAGTTATTGGAAAGTAATGTTTTATTCATCTGTTCTTGGCTTGAATTCACTGACAGACTCTCTTTGTATTTTTTGTGTCTTTTCATTGGTAAATTAATTAGTTATAGGGTACTTTTGTTTCCACATTCATAGACCAAATTCAAAGTGGATGGATGTGGCAATAGAGACTTTGCAGCTGCGTCACAAATCTCCTAGCAACCAGACGGCGCCATCGTGGTGGTCCACTGGAGAATTGGCTGTGTGCAAATAATGACTAAATATATAACAACTGGGCTTAGAAAAAGAGAGATACCTGAGAAATAATGTTGTGGTGTGGATGGAGGTCAACTTAGTAGTGTTGTAAGTAAAAGTGAATAGTCTGAGGAGGAGGATTTGCTTCCAAATATATACAGTAGGTTACTGTGACAGAAATTGTCTTTAGACCTACAGTTGTTTTAGTTTAAGGTTTGGGTTAAGGTTACAGTTAGGTTTAGGCACCTACCTTGGTTAAGGTTATGGGAAAGGCTTTGGGCATGGTTAAGTAAGAATTAAAACTTAACTCACCATAGAAATCTTCTTGGTAGAAGCTGGAAATTGAACCCAGGCCATCGGAATTGAAGGCAAATGCATACTTCCATCTACCATCCCAGCCACAACACTATTTCAATGTCAGACTACTTCCTGTTTATAGTCGTGCCTCCTTCACGTAACCCTCACCTTTTGTGCACAGAGCATGCATTTGCATTTTTAGACTTTGTGTTTATTTGATGAAATTTCAGGAGGTCAGGCTGGTTCTACCTCAATCAGGTAAAACCAGTGTTCCCACTGAAGTGATGTGAAGAGTATTAGGTGGAATTCAAATAGTTCAGGTCAACAAAGATAAACTCAACTGACGCAACTCTGGTTAATTGGAAGTCATGATGTGCTTGCATCATGATGCCCGCATTAGCCCCACTCATAAACCCAGTGATTCATTATTCCCTTTAAGGAAATGATGGATTTCTAAAGTAGGGAATCTCTAAAAACTAGTGTTTTGATAATGTCTAAAACAGCTATAATCTCAGCTAAACAAGACAAATGTATGTATGTGGGGGCATGAGACGGAGTGGCAGATCCATGCAGCCTATAGGACTTGTGTCTTCTGAACACAAAATGAGACTCCATACATTTATTGTATCTATAATGATAATAATAAACTTATATAGCTCTACAATGAATTACTATTGTTGTATATCAATCGGCGATAGTCAATAACAAAACAGACATTTATTTATATGAAAATGTTTCAGATTATTACTGTAACTTTTATGTAACCAGGGGAGTTTGAGTGAGCAAACTCGCTCTTTTTCAGAAATGAAGCTCCATGGGAACAGTTTGGAGGGTAAGTGCCTTGCAAGCTGAGGGAGCGTATTCTATTCTTTATTCTTTATTCTTTATTCTTTATTCTTTATTCTTTATTCTTTATTCTTTATTCTTTATTCTTTATTCTTCTTACCCTGCCCAAATTGTTCCCAGCCATCCAGGATTCAACCTGATAGCCTTCCAGTCACAGGCTGCTTTCTCTAACCTGTGGGCTGCCATTGCCCCATGATTCCTTGAAAGCATATAGCTCTCTTAGTTGAATTAGTCAAATTATTTTTCTAGATTCTTAGCTCATGAAGGAAAAGGAAATGAGCTTTTCCACAGTTTAACTTTTTCACTTTAATGTGTCAGATTTGGTTAGTTTGCAGTTCCCATCCTTTTTCACAAGCCTATCTATGCAACAACATCCTTGGAAAGTTGTCTCTGTTGTTACAAAGCCCTGTTGTTGAAAAGAAGTCTCTCAAGGGAAATTAATGCAGAATGAATAACAGAGCAGAGAAAGGACTTTCAATTTGAAATGGATAAAGCCCAGACTTTGCCCATCAAATCATTGGTCTTTATTTGCTCTTGATCTGTCCTTGGAGAAATTATTTTGTCAGACCATAATTTCCACATACAGTTTAATGGAAATTGCCATTAGCAGATAATAACCGTGGCAGTTCCAACAAAATGCTTGCAAACAACGGCTATCAAAGAGGATAAACAACACAAGACTGGAAATTGTGTCTTATTATAGCATCAATTTTACTGTCTCTCTGTGCCAATTTCCTTGTTGATGTCACATTGCTTTTTTTGCAGCACTAAATTCAGACCAGGCAATTATGTGAAGTAGGCAAAACGATTTAAAAACAATAGAGGGTAGAAAATTAAGTAGGAGAGGAGTGTGTACACCCCTGTTTTTAATATTGTTTGGTAAAGGGACATTTAGTCAACTTTTCCCCTTAATTTTCTCGCTGGTGTTTAAAATCCACTGTCTGTGTCAGCACAAACCATAGAAAGGAGCGGGTGAGGTCACTGCCCCCCCCTCATGAAAGCCCCTACACAAACACTGGCTTGAAAGGCTATGCTTGACGGTCAGGTGTGTACTTGGAGGTTTCGGGTTGTGATGGTAAACTGAAGATATAGAGGAGGCTGGCAGGTGATGCTGGTGTTTTGACAGGCGCAGAATTATTGTTAGCTGGTTCCCCGCCGGAGAGTAAAGTCAGCCTCAAGCCTTAAGACAATTGGCGAATGTCCAGCCAAGTGCAAGTTTATAGGAGTGTGCGTACAGCCCATTGTACTCTTTCCCTCGCAGGTGTCATACCTGACGATGAGGAGGAGGAAGATGGTATCATGGTGTATCTTTGCCGTCAGGCTTTTTTACAGTTCACCTGTGTGCATTTTGCTGTACTTGGCTCTGCTCCACTTTAAATTGTTGTTGTAAAGTGAGATTTGGATGCTGCTACAAATCTTTAGCAAGCAATTTTATCTTTTTGCCTTATTCTCTCTCTCTCTCTCTCTCTCTCTCTCTCTCTCTCTCTCTCTCTCTCTCTCTCTCTCTCTCTCTCTCTCTCTCTGTCTCTCTCTCTCTCTCTCTCCCTTGTGACAACTCTTGTTTTTCTTGATGCATGATTATTCCCTTGCTGTTAATATTCATGATGGTGCTGATTGATTTACTGTCGACCAGTCTGTTCCAGTATTCAAATGATTTTGTGAAGATTAACATGTTTATGATATGCATTATCCGTGAGCTGTGAAGAGAGCTGTGTCCTGCATTCCAATTCCAGGGCCGCAAATTAATGCCGCCAGAGAAATTCTGTTTTTTTCTTCTTCTTCTTCTTCTTCTTCTTCTTCTTCGAACGATTTGTACCTCAGAGACCGTACATCCTAGAGCAGCCAAATTTGGTGGATAGGTTTCAAATCTCCTCAGGCAATAAAAATCACACTGATTGGCCAGATGGTGGTACTATAACAACCAACTTTACATTTTGGCCAATAACTCCTGAACCATAAGAATCAAACTTTCCTCAGATTTCTTGGCTTTCTTGGCAAGCCAAATACATTTACGTTGACCAAATATGTATTCTTTTCCGCCATGGCAGTTTTCCAGCCATGCAAAATCTATTTTTTGCTATTTCTCCCACAAAATTGAGCCAATCTCAACGCAATTTTGCACACAGCATATATGGACGTCCTAGATGAGGGCCCTTACCCAGAGATTTGAGAATCCAAACCACATGGCCAAGGTGCACAAAACCAAACTTCAAAAACATATTTGGGATGGACTTAAAGTGTGACCGCCCACATTTGGTCGTGCTCCATAGTGCCACCATCAGGCCAACCTTGCAGCAGCAACAATTTTTTTTAAAATAATTTCTCCTACAAAGTTGCCTTAATAGCCACCAAATTTTACACATATTTCATACGCATATTTCATCTTTGTATCACAGAATTGTTATGCTTGTAATCGTTGAAGAAGTTGACGGCGAAGACGCACACACGCAACAGGAAGGGAGGCATATGTCCTACACGCTTTATGCTAGACCATCCAAACTTCACACAGGTCTACCTGTTTGCAAGGGACCCCAAAGTGTGTCAGACACATTTCGTCATGCTGAATAGTATCACCATCAGGATGAATTGGCAATTTTTCAAATGTCAGGCAACATTTCACCTGCAGTTACAGGACAGACACCGAAATGTTATATTGTTGAGATGTAGAACTTTTCCCTAATGATGAATCAAACTTATATTCTCACTTTCACATCATTTGCACCATAGGCTTGCATCCTACTAATGGCCTTTTTATAATAATAATAATGTTTATTATTCTAAAAACTGTGATGGCAGCTAAGACATTAAATTAGCTGGTGAAATTCTGATCTGATTCACTGCCATCTTTGAGTAGAAGATTATATATAATGCACACTAAATGGAAAATCAAAGTATATCCACATTACTGATGATTATTTATCAAAAATCTCATTGTGTAAATATTTTGTGAAAGCACCAATAGTCATCCCTACAATATAGTCACAATATCAATATCGAGGTATTTGGTCAAAAATAATGTGATATATTTCTTTTTTTCCATATCGCCCAGCCCTACTTACAATTGAACATTTAGCCCACTTTGTAGAAAATACCAAGATATATATTGTGTATCGTCATTCAGCCTAAAAATACAGAGATATGATTTTTGGTCCATATCGCCCAGCCCTAAATAAAGTAAAAAAAAAGTTTATGCATATTGCTAAATCAGTAACTGTCTGGTATGAGATTGTAAGTCACTGACAGTTTGATAAATTGTACTCTACTGTACATGTTGGATCCTCACACAGTGAACTTAACAGCTCATAACAGCTCTTATTTATCAAGCCCTGCAGAGGAAGAGTGCTGATGTAGTATAATTAATGAGGTGCTCTTGAAAATCTTGTTCATCATTATCTGAATGGTCACACTGTTCCCACTTTTGCTCACAGAAATCTTGATGAATACGGCTAGCTTAGTGAATGTGTCTGATATTGATTCCTCACATTTCACAGTTTATAGAATATTCTGTTTGAGAAGCTGAATTTTCCTCAGTTTTCCCATCAGTTTTCATGGTAGAGAATGACAAACTGTGGTTTAAGTGGTCTGCCCCCCTTCTCGTCTGCCAGTAAAGTCCATTTGATGCTCTTTCGAAAGATTTCTGTGATTAATATACACTACAAGACACGAATCAGCAAGTGATATTTTCTTGTATTCACACTCACCAAGCTTATTTCAACACATTTGAAGTGGAATGATCGTACTGCACTGGGAGATAATTGAGTTGCTTTCAAGAGCACATCACCCACACTGTGGCATGTTTGAAGACATCTACATGAAAAATGGAAAATTGTAAAAAGTGAGTTTGTCGTGTCAAGGCTTTTTCTTATCATATCTTGTAACGAGTCATATTGCCGTGAAATCAGATAAATTATGTGCTAATCCAGTCAAATAATCTGATTTACAATGGCATTAAATATTCCTGATAAAATGGAAACACTTGCCTGCTAAGTGTTTCTTTTTTTTTTCTTTGTAGGTGTATAGCACATTGTTTTAGCTTTTATTGTTTTTGTATTGTGTCATGTGCCTCCATGGTAGATAGAGGTGTAGTTGATGTGCCAGCCTGTTTCCCACTCTTGGCTGTTAACACCAAAACAAAGAGAGTCCCTGTGTCAGCAGGAAGATGCTCACCAACCGTATCGTTGACTGACAACCTAATATTTCCATTCTCAACAAACAGCTAAAAGAGCAAAAGAGCAAAGCCCTTACCTGATGTCTGACAGCAACAAACATAATGTCAATGTTTGAATGTCAAAGCTTTTTGTAGTTTATGGTAGAATGAGACTATTAGATACTAATAGACTCCATACTAGATACTAATCTAGTATCTATGGTGTCAGTGTGCTGGTGTTACTAGTAATGCCATTTGACTTTATTCTGTGTGAGAGAATGCATTGCAGTAGGTTCATGAAATAACATGTTTGGCTCCAGACACTCTTTGGTGTTGCTGTTTCATTTTCTTACATCATCCCATACGCTCCCATAGATTTTATCCAGTATTTAGACAATAGAGAGAAGGAGAGAGAGGGAGAGAGAGGGAGAGAGAGAGAGGGAGGGAGAGAGAGAGAGAGAGAGAGAGAGAGAACCAGGCTAGAGGCACAGAAATTCACAGAGAGAGAAAGATAAAGCTGACAGATACAGAGATGGATATCAGTGCAAAGAGAGAGACATGCAAAGATATAGAGATACTATATTAAATGTAGCCAGCTCAGTTCTGACCACCCAGCTCTATTCTGCCACCCAGTGGTGTAGGCATGCTACTGAATGTTGCACCACTGCACCTACAGCAGTGTACTATGTATCCTACACGCTAAAACACAGATTACACTGTCTGCTCTGTGCTAATCTGAAACCAGCCACAAGACATGAATACATCATTATAAAACTGAATAAGATGAATATTTTATGAAGATGATAGTAAATCACATGAGATGTGCAGTAAGTGTATGCTCTTCTAGGTCCAAGACGGATAAATGGATAAATCTCAATGGTTTCTGACATTGGCGCCCATCCCATTTATCATCTTGAAAGGTTGCGCATGAGGAGAAGTAAGGGAAGGAATGATCAATAAACTATGCCTCCTGTCAATGTCAACAGATTGATATTGGCATTAAGCTGCATGCGAATAGGATGCAGAATTATTGACATTGTAGCATTCACCTACATGCATAATGCATGGTATAGGCCTGCTGGACATGCCAAAGGCACACAATTTGTCATCACACGTGGGGATAAATGTGGCATTTTGAGACATTTTGGAAAAGGAAAAACTAGAACAACTGGGGACATTCTTTTGAGGATGACACATTACTTAGATAATCTGGTAATAACCCTACAGGGAGCTGAAGTGGAGTCTCTAACTCATCGCTGAATATAGCTACCTTAAACAACCTTCAATTTGCAGAGTCACCTTTTCTCTCCTCACCCACTCTGAGGTGCGAGGCTCTCAGAAGAATGGCTTTGATTACCATTATGGTATTTTCATTTTGTTGTTGACTGAGTAGCTTCTGCTGGTGAGTGTGTCGGCATTGAATGACAATGGCAATTATTTGATTGGCTTATCCTTGAGGAGGAAGGGATAAACGGTGATTAGCGGCAGATTGACTGGCCACAGCCAGCGTTTACTCTGACACGGCTCCAGAGATTGATCCAGGAATTTTCCCTGCTTGATTGGTATGCTGGGTAAATGCACGGCAGCGCCAACCACCAAATACTCCTTTACCCCTGTGAATATACTGCAACAACAATGGAAAACAGCCAGTAGAATAAAAACAGTTTTTCTTTCCATCTTTGGCTCTCAGCTTTCTCATTTTCTCTTCATCTTTAGTTCTTTCTGGTAGTTAATTTCTCTTATACACACTATACTGTCAAAAGTTTGGACACACCTGATTGAATGTACTATGTTTTTCATTATCTTAAAGTCATTTTGATCTAAAGGCTTATGCTTAAATGCTTGAAATGTGTCTTTTAGACAAATATAAATAGTGAAGTTGATGCCTATGTATGAATTTCTTTCCAAAGCCTTTGCCTTTCCATCAAGGCAAACAGTGGCTACTTTAAAGAATCTAAAATATAAGATTGTTTTGATTTGTTTAACACTTTTTTTGGTCACTGCCTAATTCCATTTGTGTTATTTCATAGTTTTGATGTCTTTACTATTGTTATAAAATGTGGAAAATAGTAAAAAATAAATAAAAATGTGGTGTGGCTAAACTTTTGACTGGTAGTGTAGATACATTCTTTCTCTCTCTGTCTTCTCTCATGTCAACCCTTCTATGTGTTTAGCAATAACACAACAATTCCTCTTTATTCTATCCAAACCTGCTGATATTTTTTACCTGCTGTCTTTGCTGCCTCAGTTGACTCCTATATCAAGTACGACATTTGGCTCTGACCCATATACTCTTTACTTTTGATTGTGCCCGTTCTGTTTGGGCGCCGCTCCATTCAGACGTTTGTAGACTCTGGAGCCCTGGCTGCCCGCCTCGCACATCTGCCAGCCGTCCTTCTCGTCAACGAGACGACGCCACTCTGGATGTACTCAGCAACTGGCTGGCAGGCAGAGGAGGAGATGGAGGAAGTGGGGGGAAGAAAGGGAGCAGAGGAGGGAAGGAGATGTTGGCCTCATTAGTCTGAGTTCATGGGCGCTCATTTTGGTCTATGCGGTTCAAAATATTGAATAATAATCATAAGGATCTTCACAGTTGAGGTTCCTGATTAAATCACTGATATGGTAATGGCTTGGCTCGCGATAAAGCGAAAGGTGAATGTGGTGAAGGTTAGAGATGCTCTGGTATCTGTTGATATTTTGTCTAAATGAAAAATCCTTCTGCTCCAATAAGAAAATGTTCAGTATCAATACCAATAGCAAAAACATGTCAAGATATAGGGGTATATCTACAACCTTAGTGCCTTTTATGCAATTGTCTTTTTTAGGGCTGCAACTTTCATTATCAATTAATCTATTGTTTTGTTTTGTTTTTCGATTAATTGATAAATCATTTAGTCTATAAAATGTCAAAAATAATAACAAATACCCATCCCAAGTTACCAGATCCCAAAGTGATTCTTAAAATTACTTACTTAGTCTGACCAGCAGCCAAAAAACCCCCCAAAGTATTTATTTTATAATATGGAGCTGCAACCAGCAAATATTTGGTATTTTTACTTGATAAATGCCTAAAACGATTTATCGATTACCAAAATTATAATCAATTAATTTCCTGTCAATCAGCTAATCGATGAATCGTCTAATCATTTCAGCTTTAGCCTTTTTAATAAACTCATTTAACAGTGGGTGATACACACTCATCCATTCATAGTATCAGTTCATATGTAAAACACAGGTGTCACGCCTCATTTGCAGCCACTTAACACATCTTGCTGAACAATGTTTTGCCTTGCACTGTAAAACTCCAGAGGAATTCATCACATTTGAATATTAGTCGGGGTGGGAACCGAGATTAATCTACTGTCAATTTATTTCTCTTTAGGGTGGACAAGACCTTCTCCAGGACCAGAAGCTTATGGTGAGTCCTTTCCCTCCTGAAAAACAACATTATACATCAGAAAACTGTGTTTCATGCTTGGATGCTCCCAACATTGCCTTCCCTTCCAATTTTTTGAAGTTTTGGAGACGTAGGTTGCAAGATTGTTTTCCTATTCCACTCAACCTGCCCCAATTTTGATTAGATGTCTGACTTCAACCGCCACATCGCAGAATGAAACATGACATGGACATCATGCCTTAACCCTATTCCTCATTCTGTAGCCGTCGACCGTTAAGATTGCACCCAATATGTCAACATCCAGGTTATCCTACTGTTTCACTCCTGTTCACTTCTAGTATGGCTGGCTTCCTGCATGTGCTGCACTCCAACTTGCAGCAAAAAAAGCAGACAGCCAGTTGACTCTTTGTTTGTCTTTATTTGTCTGTCACTGTAATGCTTGCAAACAGTCACATGCTTGAGCAAAGTACTGAGAGATCTTAATGAAGGCATGCCCCCTCACCCTCATTTGTTTTATTAAATAAAGTAGTGACAACATGATGAGCTGGACATAGTCAGGGTTAATAAGGGTGGAGGCTGACAAACACTGTGTTTCCATTGTCACCAGCTCATTTAATACATAATCTGAGAGCAGTAAAACAGTGTGCCGGCCTTCCCTGAATTTGGCCTTTTCCTGTCTCCTGTTGAAAGAGTTTCGATGTGCATAAAACGATTTTTCTTACTGAGAAAACCTATCTGCTCCTTTGGGTTTGGACCAGAACATCTGCACAGATAATCAGAATGGAGACAGAGGAGCATGTAATGTTCCCTACTTGGCAGGTAGTCTCCCAGCGTGGAGAAGAGAATGTGTGACTGTGCACTGTAAATACAGGGACAAGAGCAGATGGTGGGAGACAGGGAGCAGAAGCATGTGCAGATTACCAACTGGGCATGTAGGGCACACACCCTCGAGATCTGAACAACCGAGGGCCTCGAAGACTGGCGGCACCACTTTCACACCAAGATAAATGTGCAGTTTCCCATTAATATTCCACTGCAGTATGAACCCATGAACTTATTTGTTTGTGATGCTGTGAGCTACGTACCTTTATACTCCCGTCTCTGTTATATCATTTTGAGATGATGCCATGTTCTATTGATATTAGCAATGGTGCTTTGTAGTCCCGCTTGCATACAAAGTTTCATACTATAGTAGTTCAGTTATATATAATATGAATTATACATAGCAATTGCGATTTAAACAACAATTGTGATTTTTTTTCTTGTCATCATTTTTGTATGTGTGTGTGTCCAGCCTAAATTGTTTAATGAAGTTATTTTGTTAAAAAAAAAATAGATGTCAGATGTGTGCAGGATTTACTGAGTTTGAGTATGATGAAAGGTTTTCACCAATATTGTACTCATGGAGCAATCCATTTTGGACGCCCCTCTCTCTCTTAAGCAATTAATTGCAGCCTCTGCGATTTGGAAATTGCAATATGAAAAGGTTCATATTGCGATTTTGATTTTTTTTTTTTTAGATTAATTGTTTAGCTCTAGTGGGTAATTGATGGGGCTGATGTGCATTAGACAGGGTTGAATGAATCACTGGGGTGTTGTAGGCTGGAGGGTTAGAGGTGGGTTGTGTGTGTGTAGAACGAGCTCGCCCTGGGGCCCCTAGGTGACGTAGTCACAGCCGGCCCGTTGAGTCAGATGGTTAGGAGTTAGGTGACTGGGGCACTAGAGCCTCAGGTGTCTGAACTTGGCGTTCATCTGCAACCGGACACCAGCCCTCTGAACTCAGGGACTCCAGGTAAACTTACTGCACAGTGACAGTTTAGCTAACAACAGCACTGGGTGATCAGTTTAACCACTAGGATTGACTAATCTTATAATCTAAAGCTAAATCCCCCTCTACACACACACACACACACACACACACACACACACACACACACACACACACTTTCCCAGTGCATAGGGAAAATGGTAAAATTACATATTTATGTTTATAGTGCATGCAGAATAGGCTGGACACACACACATACACATAGTAGCAAGTTATTTACTATTCTCTTTTTTATTATGGATAATGTATGCCTATAAAACATGCATACATCAATTAATTCCATCTTGGTAAGGCAACGAATTATAAAAATGACATCAAATGTCAGTGTCATTATAAACTAAGGTTACTGGCTGTAATTATCATGGGTAATTGGCAGCGTTTTTCTATTTTGCCTAGAGCGGCATACTGGCCAGGCCAGCAATGGGCTTGGCCCATCCATGAGTTGAAGTAAGGATAGAGATGATAGATGGATAAAGATTTAAAGAGACTGAGGAAAAGGAACAGAGTGAGGGAGGCTTATATAGTGATTACATTTCTACCTTTCTGCCAGGGTGAAGATTTGCGTGTGTGTGTGTGTGTGTGTGTGTGTGTACCTGCCTTTTTGTCTTTCTGTCTGATTTGCAATAAAGCATTGGAACGTGTTCTTTTGTTTACAGGGATTTCATCCTTTTATTTGCAAGGCTATTGGTTAGCTTACCAGCAACTGAACAATTTTCTATTTTGCTCACAACATCATTACTTCAAATGTACTATCGGCGTATAAAGCTGGGTCATAATAGATGTGGAAAGGACAATGGGAGGGCATGGTGGAACGGGGGAAATTGAAGGTGCAAAGGATCATTCTGCAGGATCATCAGAGGGGAATACACGCCCCGCACTCCTGCAGAATTTAATTAAGAGCGGATTCAGTTTTCTGCTCAGAGCTGCAAACGGGTCTGTAGCGCATGCTAATGGAGCCGGAGGGCTGGGCAGTGCGCTAGCTGCTGTAGCGATCCACAGCCCAGCTCTCTAATTATACTCACAGAGTCATTATGCCAATTGTGTATTCCATCAGCCTCTACCTGCACTTAGATTAAAAAGCCCAGGTATCATCAAGATACATACTATTTAATAATTCATTTGTATTGGGAGCTGGGGGTGAATTCTTCAGGAGTTATTTCAAATCCAGTAGGTTGTGTCCCAGGGAGACAGGAGCTTACAATATATTATATGAATCTCATATTATGTTTATGAAGCATTCCTTTTTTACTTGTGACAAAAAAATATAAATTGGAAGAAGCATCAGATTTTCTGTTGCTGTTGCCATGAACCACACTGGAGAGGGTTTATGACTTAATTAGGAAATGTCTCCAATCTCCATTACCCAGTTTGTCACACTGCCAGTGTGTTAAGAATACCAGCATGTCCCCCAGATTTACGACAGTGGCTTCAAACCAGAGTGTCTCTGTCATTAAAAATTGACTTTACTGGATCTCCTGCCATGTGCCACTACTGCCTCGAATCCATCACATCATCATCCTCAACCAGTCAGGTGTGTGTGTGTTGTGTGTGTGTGTTGTCTGTCAGGTCGCTTGTGCATGCGTGCGTTTGTTTTAGGGCTGAACAATTAATCGAAATTTTATCGAAATCGCAATATGGCCTACTGCAATTGTCAAATCGCAGGAGGCGCAATATTTGTTAAAGGCGAAATGTGTGTCAAAATACCATTTTAAATTAAATATTGTCGTGCTGCAGAGATGTCCTGGCCTACACATCATATTCTACAGACTTAAGAAAACATCTTTGTTTGGTACAGATCCCTGCAAAAATCACACCATAACCATTTTAAGACGTTTTTCAATGAAAATGAGAATAATGATGTAAAAATTATCATTCCCGCTAATATCGCAAATCATATCGCAATTGCAATATCAGTCAAAAATAATCGCAATTAGATATTTTTTCAAAATCGTTCAGCCCTAGTTTGTTTGTGTGTGAGAAGAGAGCGCCCACATTGTTCTGTCACTCTTGCCCTGCCTCAGTGTTCTCATCATCTCACCCTGGGACACATTCACTTGTTTGTTGATGTGACTTAAGAAGCCCTGCACCATGCGGGCAAAGGAGTGGCACTTCAACATGAAAGGTGAGAACACACAGTTTACTGTGCTGTAACGCTCGCAGCACAGTGTTCCCAATTAAACACTCATTAACTTGATTGCTCTCGATAATGGTGGTGCTTATCCTCGTCAGTCTAATGCTTCCTGCTGTGCTGCAATAAGGAGGCCAGAATAAATGCCATGGCATTTCAGCATGAGTTGTTATTGTGGATGTGGAAAAGTGATTTGTCCCTAACAACTCCGTTCTCCACTCAATTTTATAGTGTGTGCAGTATGACATGAATATACAATTGCAATATGGGAGGGGAGGGGGGGGGTGCATGGTATTACTGTTATATTACTGTCTAGGGGTGCGGCAATTAAAGTAGAACACCATGATCAGCATTCCCATTCTCTTCTAACTATAAAATAAAATGACTTCTTAATTAACGTATTACTCATTTGATTGGGGACATCCCTTAAGGACCCCTCTTCTCTTTGAGACAGTGTGTTACGCATGTGTGTGCTCAGCTGGAAGTCGGCCTGTTGCCCTGTAGCCATCCCCTCTGAGCGGTGCCAGGTCCTGCGCCTGGGCAAGCCTCTGACTGACATGAGGAGCCAGGTGGTAATGAAGTGCTCCTCAGCGCTGAACGATGAGGAAGAGTGAGCCGAAGAGGCCTCTAAAGACGCCTGCGCCTCTAAAGACTGCCGTTAATGGCAGCTCTCCATCCTAATGTAGGAGCCAGGGTCGTGAGGGGAAAGCAGATGGGATGAATAGAGTAGTCCTGTGTCGCTCAATGGGCAGATTAAGGCTCTCACAGTGCTTTGGTCAGGGCTTTGACTGTCAGTGGAGCAAACAAGAAAAATGTGTACGCTTGCCATGTTGTTAGACACTTTGGATAAAGGCATCCGCCAAATGGCATATACACTGAGGCCCAGATTTACTAAAACCTTTAGCAGGTACAAAAATATTTGTGATGTTCAAAGTCAGCACAAAGCCTTGTGATAGATGGCAGGACAATTTGTTTGTGAGTTATACTTTTTTCATCCACGAAAATTGTGTATTTTTGTGTTTTATGTGAAGCACATTGAATTTGCCTTGTGTATGAAATGTGCTATATAAATAAAGTTTGTCTTGCCTTGCCATGAAAGGCTTTAGTAAATGTACAAATATACAAAACATTAGTCATGCCTTCCTCGTATTAGGTTTCACCCCTTTTTGCCCTCTGAACAGCCTCAGTTTGTCGGGGTGTGAACTCATCAAGGTGTTGAAAGCGTTCCACAGGGATGCCGGCTCATGCTGACTCCAGTGCTTCCCACAGTTACGTTAAGCTGGCTGGTGGTGAATATCTACTCCTGAATAGCTCGCTCCATCTCATCCCACAGTTGTTCAATTGGATTGAGATCTGGTGACTGGGCAGGCCAATGCATTAGGCTGAATTCATTGTGATGTTCATGGAACCATTCCTGGACAATCTTAGCCTTGTGGCACGAGGCATTATCCTGCTGGAAAAATCCATTTGCAGATGTATGGCAGTTGTCATGAAGGGATGCACCTGACTGGCAATGATGTTCAGTTATCCTGTGGCATTCAAGCATTGCTGTACTTTTAAGGGGCCCAATGTGTGCCATGAAAACACACCATCACACCACCACCACCAGCCTGCACTGTTGACACACAGCATGATATATTTATGGACTCCATACCCTTTGGTCCTCTCATCAGCATGTTTTTGTTCCTTAGCCCACTGCAACCGCTGTTTCTTGTTTTTTTGCTGAAAGAAGTTGAGCTCTGTGAGGTCATCGACTGCCTCACCCCAGACACGTCAAGGCGCGACGAGTTGTGCCTTCTTTTATCGGTCTTTCACCAATGTTGTACTCGACTCTCAGTTGACTGACTGTAAATGTGTCTGTTGGTCTGCACAGCTCGTGTCAGCCTCCTTTGACCTCTTTCATCAATGAGCCGTTTTTGGCCCCTGGCCTGCCATTGGCTGGATGTCCTTTGGGTGGTGAACCATTCCAGATACACACTGTTGAGCTTGAAAAACCCAACAGCAGTTCTTTGCACTCAAAATCCTTTATTTTGCCCTTTCTCCTTACAAACACAATGCATGTGTCAATTGTCTCAAGCCTTAAAAATCCTTCTTCATCCTGTCCCATCCCCTTCATCTACACTGATTGAAGTGCATTTAACAGGTGAAATCAATTAGGTATCATAGCTTTCACCTGGATTCACCTGGTTAGTCTGAAAATTCTATTAATATCTCAGGTGTTTCAGTGAATTTTAGTGCACCTTGGTAAATCAACTCATAATCAAATACCTTATAAAAGGCCAATTTTGGTTGACACATAGAAGATAAATGCCATTTTGACCACTTTATACTATACACAACATGCAAACATATTTTCTCTGCACTACGCAATACTCCCTAGACTACACCAATCTTATCAGCCTAAATCACAAAGTGGGGCTGCAATAGAGATCCATCCTCCCTCTTTGATAGATTTTGCCCCATTTGAAATTTTTTTTCCCAAGTGAAATTCTGGTGTCAGGTATGGTCTGGTCACTTGTCCACCCACAGGAAGTGACGAATCGAAACTTTGTCTCCTACCTAAACAGCTTAAGTGCTCCGTTGAGAGAAAGCTGGACCGATCTTTTCCCTCTCTCATCCCTTCAGATTTTTCAGTTACCTCTCACTGCCAGTTGGTGCCGCCAACATGCAAAGTTGACTAGTACAGTTTTAATATCTAAGCTTAATTATTATTTCAGGATATCTCCACATTACAAGGATGACTAGGGTCAGTTACTCAGGTCTCAACCTCTATTCTGAAAGAGGTTTTTTTCTAATAGCAGATGCTCAATCCTTTAAAATATGCAATTGTTTTATGATTGTGGAAAACCTCAAGTCTAGGGTTGCATAGTAAAATTCATGTGGTTAATGTTAATTATCTCCAGAGGCAGACAGTGAGTATAGAGATAATCCTTCCAGAACCTCAGGGGATGGACTTTATTGGTATCATTTAAAGTGGGGGACAGCAGCACTCACTGAACCCGGGTTGTGTCTCCGTTAATGGGAGTGCTTACAGATTGCAGAGCGCTCAAAGAGCCAGACGAGCGGAGTTTTATGGTGATTAAATGGCATTGGGTCTGTTAGGTTATGGACTGGCAGTGTGCTATTTTGATTGCAACGAGAACAGGTGAGAAAGAGAGACCCCCAGTGTGACCCAGACAGACAGGTGCGTCTGGTCCACAGTGGGTTCACAGTGGAAAACATCATGATCCGATGCAGCTGCAATGTGGTCTGTTAGTGCAAGTTGCACAGATGACACAGTCGGAGAGCAATGCGGTGAGGATGAAGGTTATTTTAGCAGATGGGGTTCCCCTGCTACTCAACACACCTGTTCCATTAAATACATGATAGACTGCAGCTGCCATGGGAGAGTCTATCGAACACACACACACACACACACCACACACCACACACGCACGCACACACTTTTTTCCATTTGCAGTTATTACTGTTTTTCCACCTTCTCTCCACTCCTTGCTTTGATCCGGATCTCGTACAGGTATATTCCGTAATTCATTCCATAAGAGTCTACAGTATATATACTGTATTATGAAAGAAAATCCTCCACATTATTACTCACTGGCTGAAAATCAATTACATCCACCCCGCCAAAGGAGTACGGTTTCTTTTTTTAGCATCACAATGTGAAAAAAGAATTTAGTCAGCGACTATCTAAGTCCTCCTACCAGTGGGGAGATGATAGTCCCAGAAGTGGGCTGGAGAGAGACATGGCGAACTATCCATCTGAAGCAGCCTATAATGCCCTACTGTAAGACGTGATGCCGAACCATCCCGATCCCTCCTCACACTGAATGGCATAATGATTTGTTGAGGGGTGAACACCATGCAATCACGCCAACGGATTGACATCAAACAGTGTGCTGAAAAAGGACGAAAAGTTTCAGGGGGCTTTTGCAGGAGTTCAAAACAAATTGAAGAAGAAACCTTTTCCAATCCACTGGATATGCATTTGGTTACTTTGCTTCAATAGACGAGCTGAAGGGATTTTTTTTTTCTGCAAATTCATGCAAGCTGCTTTATACTCCATTCATTGTCCTTAAGCATTTCAATGGCAGAAAGCGTTGTAATCTAGAACTGATTTGCAGTGATTGACACATACACACACGACATGCCTGCATATCCGTATTCATCCCATATGCACTTCATTAGCCGCCCCTCTTAGTATACATGTATTCAGCTAATTAATTGATAAGCTCAGACCTATTGAGGGGGTAATGTTCCTTGCAGTAGTTGCCATTTACAACTATCAGGAGGTCGACTCCATCTAATCAAGCTCCATTACAGCCTGAGCTCAGGAGATGAGGGGAGAAGATGATGCCAGCGCTTCAAATAACCACTGTACTTCACTGAAGAGGAGGATGACAGAGAACAAACAAGAATAATGGAGGAAATGGTGGGGTTTCCTGCGTCACCCATTCAAGTACAGTATGAGTTATGCCTCACTCGGGCATGTGTGGTTCGCTTTGAAGCACTGCGAAGATTATTCATGAATGGAACAATAAACCAGAATTTCTCCTATTTTTATGGCGAGGTACACAATGAATGTCTGTGCGTCAACTTCACATTTCTAAACGCATTTCAGAGACAGAGGTCGTCACTGGGGATGAGATGTGCTGCATTCTTTTGTTTGGAAAATGTAAAAGTAGCAGGGGAAAATATAATGTCTGGTGCTGATGTCACATCAGAGAGCGACAAGTGACAGAGCGTGGTTTATAGAACGGCGAGGATGTCGTCAGCAGTGGAAAGTGCCTTCAATTTTTATCTCCCACAAAGTCATGAACACACTTCATTGCACCTATGCAAACCAAACAACTTTGAGTATCAAGCTGGGTTTATGCTCCACTATAACCGTATCCAGGTGATTCAAATCACTCATGGAACTACAATTCTTTATATCTATATTTTCAAATTCTCTGCTTCATTCCCTGTTTAGCTGAGGTAGCAGCATATGGCCAGCCAGGTTGTTTATTGTTCTGCTTGTTTTTTTGTTGTTTTTTTGTTGTTTTCTGGGGGGGGGGGGTTGTGCGCCCTATAGTCAGCAGCCACCATGTCCACCTTGAGCAGCTGCTGACAGCCCTGGATGTCCACTTAATGACTCTAATCACCCAATTAGTCACCTGGGCAGACAGAAACACCACAGAGCCAGGTTGGGTTCAATCCACTTGCTAGTCAATCAATTCAGGATAAAGAATTTCTTCAGGATTTAAATTTTGAAAACCTGTTGCTACAGAGAAGTAATCTTACCTAACCAACTGAGAAATAATTGAAAATGAATACTATATCATAAGGAAATAAATTGCTGGTAGTGTTGATTGTTCCTTGGCTTTCCCTGGAGCAAATATTAAAAGTGGATTTCAGTGTACAACTGAGTTTGTTTTGTTTCATTGCGAAATCAAGCCCTCCGTGTCTAAAAATACAGGTACTCCCGATCTTTAGTGTGTGTGTGTGTGTGTGGTGTGTGTGTGTGTGTGTGTGTGTGTGTGTGTGTCGAGAGGGAAAAACAAAGGCTACAGCTCTGTGCCCGACAAATGCAATTAAACTGGCTTTTAACATCTCACCCATTATAACTGCTGTTGTAAATGAAGTAGAGGTTATATTTTTTTTGTTGTCCTCTGGTAGACCTTTTTTTAAATTTAATGTGAATTAGAATTTAATTTAGTGGATCCACATAAATAATTTAAAACGGGTGATGATAGTGCGATCTGAAAAGGAAATCGTGATTAGTATTGTGCTGTGGTGTATTGGCCTGGGTGTAGTGGGGCCGGTTACAGCCTGCCCTCCTTATGCTACCTGTCTCTCTGACTGTCCTGTGGCTTCGCACTCAGTCTGGGTCCAGGTCCAATGTTGCCAAAATCAATAGAGAGGGCCACCCAAACGCAAGGTAATTATGAGAGCCTGTGGGGTTCTGGGAATGCTGACAGCGCTGTTGTTGGCCTTCTGTTGAAGAAGAGTTTCCTTTCCTACTGTTCCAGATTCTCAGAGTAAAAGGGGAACGAGGGCCACAGCCAAGTCCCACAGCCCCAAGCCTGATCAGAGCTACTTAGACATATTTATTCCCTTTTTCAGTGTCACCTTACACCTCCTTCTCTCTTACTTTTCCTCCCTTTCTTAAACCTCTCTCTCTCTTACTAAGGCACCGATTGTTTTGGAGTGTCTAACACTATTAGCTCCCCTGCATGAGTCTCTCATGACACTCGAACGCACAGTTACACCTACAGTTTCTTTGGGCCCCACCATAATGGAAAAGTTTACTTTGTTGCATTTTTGTATTTGGTTTGTTAGCACTGCCCCATTACAATCAAACCAGAACTTGTAAGCAGAAGTCACATGGACTTACAAGAAGCTTGTTTATTGGAAAGGGTTTTGGTAACCTGTCATCCCGCCAGTTTAGAGATTTTTGTGGCGGGGGAGCGGGGCAAGTCAAAACAAATTTGATTCCAGTCCCTCTAGGCTAACTGTTAGCTAACCATAATTGATTACCTCCTCTGGTGGTTATACCATTTAAAGGAATAGTCCACCCAAAAATGAAATTTTTGTCATTATCTACTCACCCTCATGTCAGTCGAAACACAGATGAAGTTGTATATCCACATGCTCAAAAGACCTACATTTACACCAGTATTTAGCGCAAGTCTTCACTAAAACCGTTGTTTTTGAATGCGTTCACACTCTGATGTGACCATGCAATCTTTCCCCATTTCTGTGTTTACACTCCTATGCAGAGGTAAATGCACACTCTCGACCAGCATCGCTTCCCTTGCCTAGGCCGATGTCCCCCATATGCGTTGTTGATCCAGTTTTTAGACGTGCGTGTGTTGGCACTGACACAGAGCCATTTTATTCAGTGTTTCTGTGTCCACCGTACGTGGACACGGTGCGGGAACCAGATGGGAACCATTCTTTTTCCCCTTCTGGTCTATTTTTTCCGGACCCACCCTGATCTGTGAAGCGTAGAAATATACAATTTATCCAGCTCCTCGAGTGGTAGCATGAGCAAATCCCATTCTGTGCAGCAAAGGCTCTCATCTTATGTTGGCGTTGCCTGAGATATCTCACAATTACACCACCAGATTCCCAACGCTCTCTCCCGCTTCTGGCTGAGGGTCAGGCTGAGCTTCTGTTGCTGCTGCTTCGTCCATCTGTCTGAGTTCATCGTCCGTATATGTTCAGGTTCAAATAAATAAGGTTGGGCAAGGAATTGTCCTCTATCGATCAGACCTTTTTCTTTATTTGTTTGAAAGTCAGGTAGCGGTTAGCGTTTTAAGTCACTTGGAACAGAGTAGATCTCTGTGTAGGAGTGTAAACACGGAAATAGGGAAGATTCACCTTTTCATGTCCATCAGAGCATGAACACGCACATGTGGGCACATGCAAGTGTGAACGCTTTAGAAAAACAATAATGAAGACTTGATTATTATTGCTAAATAATGGTTCACAGTGATGACTTGCGCTAAATACTCATGTAGCTATTGGTCTTTTGGACTCAAAATTGCTAGTGTAATTGCTTGGCTGCAGAGCATTTGATTATGCAGCATACGCAGTTTGAATTCATTTTATGATCATTTTTTGCCCTTTTTGAAACTAAAGAACCAGGACCCAGCCACTTCTGTTGTTTTGGAGAAGTTTGACAATGAGCTACACTGACTGACTTGCTATGTGCAAGCTTCACCCTTCTTTCAACTGACATGTCATGTCAGTCATATCAATCATCTTGCACTGCATTCATGTTGTCCTTGTACCGTGGGTGTCAGTATGTACTGCGAAACTAAGTTGTCAACATGTCTCTGAACCAAAGTCACTAAGATAAATTCCTTGGCGATTAAAATGATCCTGATTCTTTGAGTGTCATCTGCAGTAAGAAGATGTGTAAATGTAAAATTTAGTCAGGCTGCCTCGGGAGAGGACTGCACAGAGATTGGGGAGCCGGCAGTCACAGAGAGAGGCGAGGGACTGAGAGAGAGGGATGAAACTAATGAAATGAGAAATGAAAAAGTCTCAGCATGACCCACATACAATTGCTCTTGTAATTGCACACCATCTGATTAGCATGAGAATTCTATAGTGGATTCTCACAAACTCGAAAAAAAAAAAAAAATACTGCAGATTTATTGAGTCCAGCTCCACCCATGACCTGGTTCGACTCCCATTTTGTTGTGCCTCTGTGTTAGCAAAGATCCCCTTTCATCTCCAGCTCCACCCCACTGTCAGCTCAGAAGCCCTAAACGGGCAGAAAGGTGTTGATTGCACTCACCCTGCATGCTTCATGCTCTATCTCCGCCTGTTTGAGCATGGCCTCTGTCTCACTCAGGTGGTTCCAACCCTCCCTGAGGTAACTCTATCTTCCTTGGGTGAGCAGGGAAACCATGTAGGATATTCAGTGTAACCCAGAACCTCCTGAACAGTAAAGGAAAAAAGAAAACAGGATTTGTGGGTTCCTTTCATTGTGGCAAGTATGACTGTGTGTGTGTGTGTGTGTGTGTGTGTGTGTGTGTGTGTGTGTAAGAGGCAGTGTATTCAAAACAAAGAGCTTAAGCTAGCTCTGAGCTACCTGAAACATTATACTTACACGAGGGTGTGGACGAGCCAACAGGCCGCCAAAAGGCTTGGCTCACATCCACCAATGGGCTTTTTTCGGGGCCTGCGGTCTAGCCTATCAATTGGCACTGCTACCACCAGCTTGATAGTCCTGGTACAGTCAGGACTACACCAGCAAGTAGCTAAATCTGCAGCCAGAGGTAATGCTTCAGGGCAGGGGGACAGGAGGAGGAAGGATGGGCTTGAGATCCAGGAGCTTCTCTGTCACCCTTCTCCGGAAGGTGGAGCACATCTGGTAAGATGATGACATGGGTCAAATAGTGTTTACAAATCGTTCTTAGCATTTGTTTTTACCTGCTTGGATTATCAAATGTGTGAAATTGTCAAACATGACAATGCAATTGTCATGCAATTGTGCAATTGAGTGCTAGAAGTTAGTAACAGCAAATAATTTGAAAGTCAATTCAGGACATTTTTGCAACTTACGTGACTCTTTTCTAAACTGTTTTGAATCTGAATACATAAACTCCTGTTCTGGACTTAAGAGTAGGCCCACCTATGAGCCATTCCCACTGATATTTTAATGTCTTTTTTTTTTTTTTAGCTTTATTTAACCAGGGGCTAGTTGCATAAAGATAGACCTAGTCTTAGACTTAAATGTGACCTTAAGTCAGATTTGCTATAGACACCTATATTTACCTCTTCATAACTTCTTGATTGTTGTAGATCTCTAACAGGTTGTTTCTGTCTCTAAAGACTCTCTCTTCTTCTTTGCCATCTTGTATGAAACAGCAACCTGAGAATCTAAGACCAGTCTAAGGCTTAGGCTAGTCTTAAACTAGCTTTATGCAACTGCCACAGGAAAAAGCCTTGTTGAGATTAAAAATCTATTTTTCAAGTGTGTCCTGGCCAAGACAGGCAGCAGTACAGTTAGCATGTTACAGACAGACAAGATAAAAGAAAAGGTACAAATCACAAGAGTGAATATAACGATCACACTCTGAAGCAACAATAACTGTAGCTAAAAATAGGCAAGTCAACATCGAGTCCAGGAGCACACAGGGGCAAATAGATTAGCTAATGAAAACATCGACAGCCTGAATGTGTCTGCCTCCAGTTCAACATACGTAGCTTTAAAAGCACCCAGTGAATCCAGCTCCCAGAGATTTAAATCATGTAATATATAGATAGATATGCTAACTTTGACTTATTTTGGATGGTAGAAGTAGGTTTGAAGAAGAAGGTTTGGTGATGAGAACAGAAAGTTGGCTTTGTCACTGAGGTGAACAGGCGCACTGCAGCATTAATCTGCTTCAGACTGGACTGAGATCCAGTGAATGCCTTCTGTGGAAGACTGTAATTTGTTGTGATTGTGCATGTAGTGACTAGTGATGTCTTTTACTGCGTTATGCTTATGGGTTGAGCCTCCCCCCCCAAACGGGAAAATGTGACGACTACGTAATACATAGGACAACATTGACCTATGCTTATTCCTCTGTGAGCGAGTGATTTTCTCCATCATACCTGAGTGTGCTACAGAATCTGCAGCATTTAAAAGCTTTTCAGATAACTGCCTGCCACTAATGTGTCAAATGGAGTATAGGATGAATGGGCTAATTTGTGCAGAAGGGGTTTTATGATGTTAGAACAGGCTGTCAGACAGAGGCAGATAATAGGACTGAATGATTTGATGTCGCCTTTTGAGATGTCCCTTTTTTGAAAACTTGGCCTTCGATCCTGTCCTCCATCCAGACAGAGCGCTCTGTCCTATTGTATGAACAACATTTCCTATTAGCAAGCACACTCAGTGAGGCGAATGCTAAGCAAAGCAACGCCCAACAGCTTGGATGGACAGCTCTCTGTTATAGACAGATTAAGAGAAAAGCGAGGAGGGAGATAGAAAGAGAACAAAAGAGAGAGATTGGGAGCAAGAGAGGGAGTGAGCGTTTGTGCTTACCTCAGAGTAAAAAAACAGTCAGGAAAAATGCATGCATGTATTTGAGGAGGGGAAAGAGAGGGAGGGAAGAAAAGAGGGAGGGCGGGAGAGAGGGAGAGGGAGGAAGGAAGGAGGGAGGGCTCCTCTCAGCATCATCTGACAGGAGAGAGGCTGAGCTCCGACAGCAGGTGTTGGAGGATAGAGAGACTGAGTCAGACATACGGAGGGAGCGATACACAGAGGAGCACCAAGTTGTTGAGGAGGAAAACATTTAGCGGCAAGTGAGGCGGCGCTACGGAGACAGGTAAGCAAGGATAGGGATGAAGGAGTGCGTTGAGCTGGTTAGAAGAAACTGTGAAACTGAGATGTGTAGATTGAGAAAGAGGCAGCCAAAGTGAATACGAGAGTGAAAGATAAAAGAGGGAGAGAGACGGACAGAGAAGAGTCTTCGCTCGTTGTGAAGTTGATCTGCGCTGATTTCTTCATCCTATGCCATACTGGACCCTGACCCTTCTCTCTCTCTCTCTCTCTCTCTCTCTCTCTCTCTCTCTCTCTCTCTCTCTCTCTTTCTCTCTCATACATACAGGAACCGGCTGACTGTCATCTAGAGTAAATGACTCTGCTTTCATTGTGCATTAGCTGCTGCACTTGATTAGATTAGTTGCTCTCTACTAAGTGGACTTGCAAAGCTTAGGGGTTTATGTGTGCTTGTCTCTCTCAGTGTGTGTCTGTCTTTGCGCGTGTGTGTGTGTGTGTGTGTGTGTGTGTGTGTGTGTGTGTAAGAGAGCTTGTGTTTGCCTATGTGGTGTTGGTAACAGGAACAGTGCAGCCAAGCAAGATATCACTCTTAAAGCAAGAATCTGAATATTATTTTCATTCAATATTTATGAACCTTAGGGACTCCTTCCCAAAGCAAGAAACCAGAGCACCGAGGCTTTAATCTGTATGTCACTGAGAGGCAAAACCTGGAGCTGCTCGACTGGCAATGAAATGGAAAATGACTTTCTGGTCTCATAGAATGCTTTGAGCTTTCTACATCCAATTGAGCTTCATTACATTGTTGTGCTAACAATTATGAAGCAGAAAATGTGCCGGTATCTCTGGAAAATCACCTTTTGTACTTTGACTGTATCTACAAATCCAGTGTCCAATTCACTGTCAGTGGAGCAACTGTTGGCTTTCTTGTTTCCAGCTTTGTAGCAGCCTGATGATATTGATATCCTTATTCTTCTCATTATCAAAACACAGTTACAAATCGCTTTACAAACAATAAAATCAATGTGAGCAAAGCAAGAAAAATAAAAGTAGAACATAAAAAGTCATTTCTGCAGATCATTCTAGGAGCCCTGATGGCAAAGGACCAATCAGCACTTGTTTTCAATCCAGACGTGGCCGAGGACCTCCGGCTGCGATCGACGAGACGTGTTCATGTTGACAGAGCCAGACCAGTCCATCCAAAATCTAAAGAATGACCTCAACATAACTGGAATTATAATTGATATTATTGATCAGTGATTAGCACTGCATAGTTAGTCATTCACTGATGCAGGTAATCAGCGTGCTGGAACAGTGGTTTGTTGTTTGCTTGTTGTTTGTTTGTTTGTTTGTTTGTTTGTTGTCTGATAGGAGCTTCTGTCAAGCCAGCCTGAAAATGCCTGCCATCTGATTTGGATTTGCATTGGAAATACCATTGGGATATCAAGCCCTGTTTCACTGAGACAATACCCCCTCTGCAAATTATGCAATTGTGCAATTTATGTTATCAGACTATAATAATTACAGAAACAACCACTGTTTTACTGTCATTAGCCTTGGTTCTACAAGGCCAAGCAGAGTTAGCTATGGCTTGATGATTATTTATGGCTCTCTATTTCCCATCAAAAAAACATTTGTGATTTTATTTTGCATCTTGTTGCATAAAGATGATTGGCCATAGTTACAAACCCACAAACAGTGCTTTCAATCCAAGTTTTAAATAGGCTGAGTTGCCCCAGGCCATGCAAAGTCCCATTGCTGAGGAGAACTTGTCTATTAAAGCTCATTTGGTCAGCTTTAGTGGACAAGGTTACTCTACTGTTAATAGGCAAGTTTACTCTACCGTTAATAGACAAGGTTTCCTAGCAGCACTAGATCTGATGATATTTGACTCTTCCTGCAATGCCCGTGGCTATCTTTTGGTTGCCAAAGAAATCTTTTAATCTGTTTGGCCAGCACACACGCAATAGCCACTTTCACACCGTACATAGCCCAAGGCTAACAGTATTTACCAAGGACCTTTGTAGACCTTTGCATCAGACTGCCACATGACCCTCACTGTGATTATTTATGTGTCATCCTACACTTTTTGTTTCCTTATTTGGTTTAATCATTTATTTTTGGTAGCCCTATGTCAATTTGGTTCTTAGACCCTGGGATGAATATTATGCTGATGCATATTAGTAGGCTGCCCCTGAATTTAGGCTGGCTGGGTTTTGCAGGGCTAACAATAAAATGTGAGAAATTATCTGTAGACTAACTTGTGTACCACATAAGGCTGCAAGGCTGGGGCTGGTAGTGTAGTCGAAAGTAGATGCAGGTATACACTGTAATCACCACCTTCTCTGGATGTAAGGGTATACCCACCTATGAACCATTACCATTGACTTGTTTTGGATGGTAGATCACAGCATACCCACCTCCTAAAATGCAACTACATTTTTGCTAGAGCTATGGCAAAGCGTGGGCTAAGAATAATCAGTAATGACTAAGCACTAATCATCACATAATTCTACAAACAAATGTCAAGAACAGTGCCAGTTGATAAGACCTCCCTCACTGGTATCACCAACTGGCACTTTTCTCGATGATTGTTTGTATGGTATATAACATGATTTGTCATTTGTTTTTTAAACCCTGTGAGCAAACCAAGTATATCTTATGGAACATTAAAAATTTATTTAGTTATAGTCTGCAGTACAGAAGTGATAATATAAGAGATACATATTTTATTGGACTCACTTTATCAGACTCATTTTGATCCTCTCCACTCTCCTGTCTCTGACTGCAGCATAGACCCATCCTGCTCAAATTTATGTTTTATATTCTGTTTGCGGAGCATTCACCGCTGCCCAGCTCATTTATATTTGCAGGTGCAGCACATCCCCAGCCATGATTGGACTAGAGCAAGTTGGAATTCTTATCAGAGCTCTGTCATGACCCAGCGCTCTGTGGAGGCAGCTGCTGGCTACACACAGATTAATTGAAGGGTTTAATTCCAGAATGCTTTGTATCCATTTTGGTAAACTTTTGCTGCCTGAAATTCATCACGCAATATTCAAAAACTAGATGATTCTGTCCAGAAAAAAACATGGCTATTTAGTAAGCCAAGGTCTGATATCAATATATCAAGGTTTCGGGAGATTGGCCAATTGGCCATCTTGCCTATTAAATGATGAGTTGGGCATAGACATAGTCGCCAAAATCATCCATGTATCCCCAGTAGATCATTTGCTCCAGCACTCCATGCTAACACTTTAGCATACGCTATATTGAGAGACTGTAGGCACTGCTATGTGTAGCATTTTAACACCCATTAATCGTTACCATGATCATTTGGAGACATTAGTATAATTGCCGTAAACAAACAAGATCATTGGCGAGGTGATTGGCAGCATCTACAAGGCTCTATTCTCTTAAGATTTTATGGGAAATCTGCTGGATTGCTTTAAGGCACAAAACAGGAACTGGTTATACTTTTACACAACTTTATTCCAGTTCCACTATTCCAACTGCATAGTTTAAACTTCACATTAGTTTACCTTAGTGGAATGCATGCGCTGTTATCAGTTCTTTTCATTCTTCTTGCTCTTCAAAACAAACATGTTGAGCGACGCCAGGGAGGAGAGTGGACAGGTAGGAACATCCTGTTTGCAACAGGGGTTTAAATGTGGTCTTAATTTTGTGAATGACAAAATGTTACACAGAGCCCCTTTTAAGGAATGAAGAATAGAATGTTTTCTCATTGATAGATGTATTTTTGAAATAATATAACAGGGTTTGTGGCAGGGTTCAATGGGCCAAAGATCATGAAACTCACACACTGAGCATGTACACTTTGGAATTAGTTATGCAGTTTTTCTGCAGTTGCAACTGTTTGCAACTGTGGGCCTGCAGAATGCATATTATCCCACAGATGCATACATTGTAGCTGCTGAACTGAGAGACAGAAAAGCCATATCACTGTAACCTCAGGCAAAACCATCAGCCCAGATCATACATCCATGCTTTCTTCATGCCCTCTGCATGCTAATAATTTATCTGTCGCACCATTGCACCTCAGTGCCTTTGCAACAGACGATGGACTGTCACAGTATGTGTCCTCAGTCTGTCACTGTATGGATTTTTCTTTAGGCCACGATCATTGCAACAACTGAAAGAGTTACTGTGGTGCATTCAGTATTCTTTTAGACTATAAACTACTAGATGTATATATATTTCTCTTTGACTAGTGTCACAGACATAGACCCATATCATATCTTCATGTCATGTCATGTCAGGTTGTTGGTGCCACAGAAGGTGGTATTTGATAATGTATGCCTGCTGCGATAGTCCGAATATGCCAGGCTTTCAACACCATGTGAAATCTTCGCCTGAGTCGAACTCAGCATTTACACTTTCACCGGATGTATGCCTGTTATCTGGCTTGTAAATCCATGCGCTGACAGCACAAACACATACGCACACACACACACAAATAAACGTATTCATCCTCTGCGATCAGAGCCAGTAAGCATGCCATCGGCGCTCCTGGAGTGCGGGTGGCAGGCTGTCGGGCTACCTTCATCTTTTTGTCGGTTCAGTCTTCCTATATCAAGATCGATTTGTACTGTTGTTTTTTGCCCTTCAACATGGATATGGATAGGGCCACATGGGAGGCTGGGGGTTGCTATCTGCATGCTGAAAGTGATGGACTGCGTAGGTGACATGCACCTACGCAGGAGAAAAAAACAACATTAAAAAAACATGAATCAAAAAAGTGATTTTCAGTACATGCAGAGGTATAAGAAGAAAATATAACCTTTGCATTCCTATTTGATCAATAATGATAACAACGTCGCTCACATTAGAAGTATTGATCACGCTTTATTGTGCAACCTTCCAAGCCTAATTGCCCCCTTGAGCTAGTTAAACAAGAAGCCATCTCAACCTAAGCAGATATAGACAAATTTGAATGCATCATTCCTGGCTTGAAGGAGGGTTTGACATAATTTTTTTCATGTTATTCCGGCTGCATTTTATAAAGGGCATAAGAAAGTTGACACTCAAAAGGAATGTCTGTCTTGAGGAGCGGAGGATGCTGCGAAAATAAACTTTCAGCCCCAAATGGATTCCCTAACCTGTACTGCAGGTCAGCTGTCTGTTGTCAGAAAAGTGCACCACTGTTTACTCTGACACCTAGACTATCCCCAGCTGTAACGGGCAAAGCAGCCCTCAGATGGGGAGAGCTGCAATATCCGATAATGGACTGTGTTACAGAAGCAAGACCACTTGATAAATAATCTTATTTCAACCTCTCCGCCTTTAAACCGCTATCTCCTCTGCCGAAATGGCAAAATGGAGGAAGTGTGTGTGTGTGTGTGTGTGTGTGTGTGTGTGTGTGTGTGTGTGTGTCTGTGTGCCTACACCGCTCACATCACCAATTCTCACTTCACTCTCCAAAATCAGATAGTGCTATTGTTTTGGGTTTTTTTTTCCTTTTCTCCTAAGCAGTGCTTAAAAATGCCCTCTGCTGTAGGTTTGCGGACAGGATGCACGCACAGACGAGCTGCCAGTTCTAGCGGCTGACTGATGTGTGAGACAAAGTGTGAAGTAATATGATGTGACCAGAATCCCGGTCAGACTGGTAATGCTCTCCCATCAGACGGAGCAGACGGGGGGCGATCAGAGAGCTAGACGAGGGCAGCGGGTTAAGAGAGGAGATCTGAGGCTCCTGTTACTTCCTATACTGACCTCTTCCTCTGCTCAGCTCTCCCTCTCTCTAATGTTTCATCATCTCGCCTGTTTACTCACACTCATTTCTTTGCCCCTCCACTCAGCTGGTGTGAGGGCTAGCGCTGCGGGTAAGTCAGACACAAAAGACAGGAAGTCTTTGTAATACCCCTGAGCCAAGAAACATAGATTCAGGACACCGGTGTAATGATAGCGCCCTTCTCATTGTAGGGAGGGCTGAATGATCCTCTTTGATGGGATGAGTCAATTGCATTACAGTCATTTTCCTGTGCTCTTACTCCTTATACAAGAAACTCTGCTCAAGGCTAGCCATAACTCTCTCTCTCTCTCTTTCTCTGTCTCTCTCTGTCTCTCTCTCTCTCTCTCTCTCTCTCTCTCTCTCTCTCTCTCTCTCTCTCTCTCTCTCTCTCTCTCTCTCTCTCTCTCTGACTCACAGGAAACAAGATGGAAGGATTCCTCGCATCTCTGATGAAGTAGAGCCCTCGCTAGCACACTCCCACCCTCCGTTTCCTCTTCCCTCGCTTTCTAAGGTAACAAAGGGCTCCAACCTGATACCATCCTATTTCTAAATGTGGGATGCACCATATCTGTGTTGAGCCAAAGCTGATCTAAAATATCTCATCGGATATTTTCTCCCAAAGTTATATCTGATACCGAGAAGTTTAGCATGTCACAAATCAAAGCAAAGCATGATTTTCTTAATTTTTCACACATTGAAAGATATTAGATTTCTCTAATCAAGAAAAATGTAGAGGAAAATGTATTATATCTAAATGAGTTCTTCCCAGTGACCCTCATATCCTAAGTCTACATTTGTTTTTTTATTAAAAGCAATTGGTCAGTTTGGTACTCGGTATTGGCCAACACCACTTAGTTTTAACATGGGGGTTATTTGGCACTTGACCGCCATGAAATGACCAGAATATAAACTACTCACCAAGATCGGATGTATTGGCCAACACTTTTAAAGTTTAGTACATGGAATTGGTGTTGGCATTTAAAGGTGTTACCAGTCCATCTCTAATCTCATTGCATCTATTTACTTCCCACTGTTTCACTGTTTTCCTCTCTCTTCCTCGCTCATCATCCCCTTCACCTGTCTCCACCAAGTCCCATTTCCCAGTGCCCAGGTGAAAGGTGTCTCTAATGGCCCCCCTGTAGCTCTAGTTGGCAGTCTGTTGTGGTGCCAGACAGAACTGTCTCTGCCCTCTGTCACAGGCTCCCGGGACGAATATAGATCTGCAGCAGCTGTTCCTGTCCACTACATACCATAGGAGGCACATTGTTAGTATTTCTGTCACACATGCAGTGGAAATACAATTTGCACAGGGCTGAATAATGTGCAGCTATATGGGGCTGGAAAGAATACACCCCTGATGACCCCTCATCAGGGGTGTGTAGCAGGGATACACACTCATCCCAGTTCATAGAGTCTCAGTTTAGAGTCTTACATATTTGGCTGTGACCGCTGTCCACAGACTGTAAAATTGTAAGACCTAATGACTTTATGATGTTAAAAGGTATAGAGAGGGACTCGTGTAATTTCTAGTGGAAGGTAGCTTTATGCTGTGTAAACTATAGGGGGTATGTGTGCTGTATGTCCAAGTGTATGGGATGAAAAGTTTCACACAATAGGGTTGTTAAAGGTTAGAGCTTTATAGTTTTATTGCCTTAGCAATTGCCAGTGGTTGTGGTTTAAAGCTCCTTAAGTAATTCAGCCAAGTGTTTCTGAAATGAACAAAGTTGACCCAGAGGATTTAAGAAATACGGTGCCTGGATCAGAGAGATTTAGAGAATACTTAAGATACAGTACATTTTACTGGATATGGTACGCAGAGAGGTGCTGTACTGCTGTGGCGGTCTTTTGAGCAGCATATTAATATTAATATTATCACAGGGTTGTTGGCCTGTAGGTTGCAGTGTAACCATGTAGTAACAGCTACAAAGATGGTATCTGTCTCAGAGCCTCACAGTAAGGAGCTGTCGGGGCTTGGTGGCCACTTATGCATTTAAGTCAGATACCTTGCTTCAGTGTGTTTTAATATGCGATCATAGCAGATGGCCTGAACGTCTTACACTATTACCAGTTACAATTCAAAAATCTGTTTTCAAACAAAGGCAGTTGCTCATCCATACACGTACAATGTGTTTGCGTATCACAAACACTCACTTATTAGGTTTGCCTTGATGTTTTCATTAACCTGCTCACCTTGGTAGTTTGAACAATAATGGGGAGCTGATCATGGATTCAGAAGCCTTATGTTAAAAGGACACAGGTCAAGGTTTTGCCTTTTAATGCATCACGCACGCTAATGCCCAGAAAATATTCAGCAGAATGCAAATAGCATCTTATTGTATAGATTAACTCTACGCTTGTTCCATTTCCAGTAGCTCCAGTTGCTGCGGCTCTTTGTCTATATTGATTGTTTACTGCTTTGTGCTTGTGTTAAGTCAGTAAGAGAGGTGCATTCAGCAGAGAGAAAGCTCCATAGTTGCAGCTCTATAGACCTTAACCACTGTGGCAATCAACCAGCTCATCTGAGGCATTGATAGTGCAGAGGCCATCTGTCTGAGCTCCATTTGTGCTCCTCAGGCCCCAGTGGCCACAGCAAGGTCATGCGGGTCTCTGCAGCCAGACAAGATGAATGGACCCCAATGGATTTTCTCTGGCCAGAATGATAGGCTTCTGTGCCCATTGATTGACTCTCTTTGAAGTTGGGTTTTCCATTTTACTGCATTGCCTTTGAGGTTGCGGCTAACCCAGAGAGTTTAAGTGGGAGGGGGGGGTATATGGTTTGGATGCAAACCACTGGCAATTTTTCTGTGGAAATTCGAATGGAGTTTTAGTAGTGAGGAGTTAATGAAGTATTGGATGGAGTCAGAGCTTTTCAATCTGTCTTCAGCTTGGAGACTGAAGAAAAAGATCAGGACTGTCGTCGGTCGTGGATAACGATGCCCCTCGTACACATACTGTATTTTGACTCAGTCAATCATTGAATCAGTCAGTCAGACACTCACTCATGCACTCACGCTATCTCTCCTTCATAGACACACACACACACACTCACCACAGTCACTGGTAATCAACTCAGAGAAAAGAGATGTGTAGCTTCTAAGCCCTCGGGCATTGAAACATTGAAAGCACTTTCACTGCAGAGGGCTCCTTATTGTCTCTGCGAGGGCAGGAGCCTAAACCTGAGCAGCGTAACTCCCTGGTTAAAGGAAATGAAGCCTATGAGTCTGCAAGTCTCAATCCGTCAGAGAAGCCTCAGAGTGAGTCTAGGGCTGGGCAATATATCGATATTATATCGATATCATGATATGAGACTACATATCGTCTTAGATTTTGGATATCGTAATATCGTGATATGGCATAAGTGTTGTCTTTTCCTGGTTTTAAAGGCTGCATTACAGTAAAGTGATGCAATTTTCTGAACTTACCAGACTGTTCTAGCTGTTCTATTATTTGCCTTTACCCACTTAGTAATTATATCCACATTACTGATGATTATTTATCAAAAATCTCATTGTGTAAATATAAAATATAGTCATCCCTACAATATTGGAGCAATATCGATATTGAGGTATTTGGTCAAAAAGTATCGTGATATTTGATTTTGTCCATATCATATATTTATTTTGATCACAGTCTTGTTTTAATACAAGTGCTTGTGACATCTCACATGTGGCTTTGACTTACAACTGAACATTTAGCCCACTTAGAAAATAGTAGAAAACACTGAGATATATATTGTGTATCGCCATTCAGCCTAAAAATACAGAGATATGATTTTTGGTCCATATTGCCCAGCCCTAAGTGAGACCTGTGAATCCATTCACCAGACTCTCTGTTTATTACTTGTCTTGGTATTTTACAGTACATACTGTTTCATAATGTCACCACTTAGTTACCACTGAAACCAAGCAGGATCATACAACAGCAGGTTGACTTTGCTAACGGCTTGAGCTGAAGTGTTGCACTAACCTACGCAGATTCACAATCAGTATGGTTTCTAACTGAATCATAGCCGTTGCGCACAGTGTGAACCTGAATTGTTAATTAATTTCTCCCCTGAATTCTGCTGTCGTACAACAATTATACATGATCATCAGGCACGCATATGATTAGGATTCAATAATTGTTCCCAAATCCCAGGTTGGCCTTCAGCGTAAGCCAGTCTAGACCTGTGTAAACAGACAGGCAGTAATGAAATGTAACCTCATGATGAGACAGTGTTATAAAGACCAACCTAATCTGGTGCTGAACCACTTGCAGTTGCACGTTCCACTGAAAACTGTCTCTAATGAATATAAATCTATATCAAGAGTGTGTCCTATTCAAAGCATGAAACCTCTCCTCATTTTGTCTACTTCCCATTGATTCTCCTCTGGGGAAATCAGTGGGTTAGCTGATTGTGTTTAATTTTCAGCGCAAAATGTGGATCCATTAACATATGAATGCAATCTGTGCTGTGGAGAGCTTTCAGCAAGGTGTTTTTTGTATAGTTAGAAGTAGGTCAGTAGTGTTTGTTGATATCTGATAGTGGAGGTGCGTCTGATGGAGAGAGCTGCACAGACGAGGCTCTGCTTTCACAGAACAACACCTCCCTTTTCTCTCTCTCTTTCGCCTTTCATCGTATTTGCCTCCCGCTCCTATCTCTCTCTATATCGCTTCCTTTTCCTCCTCTATCTCCCGCTATCTCTTGTTCTCTCTTATGGTGCCCATGTTTAGCGATGCACCGATGAATTTGGAGGCATTGACGTTGGCTGAATCTTCCACCAGGCTGTGGCAGCTACACACGCAGAGAACTGGACTGCCTTCCCGTCTCCCATATCTCCCCTGGTGGGAGTGATAACACTTGGAGCTTTCACAGCGTTGTTTTCTTACCAAGAACACGATGCAGTGAAAGATGCCTGATGCATTCCCCTATAGTTGCGATTGCAAAGCCCGTGTTGACGTTTCCTATCCTGTCATCATGGCTACTTCATGTTATCAAGCTTTGATTGTGAAAATATCTTGGAAAGAAAAGGAGTGGAAATATCTGTTTGAGCTATGAAAATGTGAGTCTGTGATATGGTATGATAACATGCAGTTCAGTTCATAGAGAAACCACCACAGAAGAAGTAGCTCTTTGAACCTATAACAGGACTTTAGGTGTAGTTAACCCACTTCTCTTCATGTGCTATAAAATGTATGAAAATGTGCTGACCTCATGGGTGTTGTTAGAAGAATGCAGTATTCAAGTTTGTTTTTAACAACTTTCAAGGTAAAAGAAATGCTTGTGCTGACCTGTTTTTATGTTTATGGTTGTCAATTTCCTACCGTGTGTGTGTGTGTGTTTGTGTGTGTGTGTGTGTGTGTGTGTGTGTGTGTGTGTGAAAGCTGGAGGAATGAGGCTGCTGAATTTGAAGACTCTTGCTAGTCTCACTATGATATGGAAAAAAGGGGAACTATGCCGTTTTTGTGTGTATGTGTGTGTGTGTGTGCATGCAAGTGTGTGTGTGTGTGTTGTGTGAAAGAGAGGAAGAAAGAGAGAAGATAGTTGTGCAGTATACACAGGGAGGGGAGAAACATTGTTCCTCCCTTGCTGGTACTTCCCAGAGAGCAGCTGTGTGTGTGTGTGTGTGTGTGTGTGTGTGTGTGTGTGTGTGTGTTTGCGGAGAGGGGTGAAAAGAGGAAGGGAGGGAACGGATATTCTTATATTAAGGCATATGCTCTTATACCTCACACAGACGTATGGATTCTGATGGACAGCTATCAACTTTTCTGTCCCAGTTTTCTTGCCTGAGTGACAGTGAGTGTGAATTGTCATTGTCAATCTCACCCTTCTCCTCGTGGCTGACAGTGACATCAACACCCTCACTCTTGTCAGCTTGCCTGCGTCCGTGCTTGTGGAACGATGACTGAGCTTAGGATAGCTAAGAATGCCTTATTGGATGGACTGTTGCAAAGTCCCAGTACCAGTAATCCTTCTCACAAGAGGCGATGCCGCAGTGATGTGAGTAGTTTTTTGGATTTTTTTTTTTTTTTTTTTGCTGTAGATAGTTGCTTGTTCACTTTGTCAGTTAATGTTAAATATATTAATATACTTAAGCATTCTTACAGCTGTAGTACAATGAGGTTTGACAATGTGTCAACTAACCTTGTCTTCACATGTAGCTTAGAGACAGAAAGTCACAGTTTGTTGCAGTAGAACAGTAGAAATGAGCTTGCTGTGGATTGCATACATAGATAAGTGACTCTCTTTACTGTTGCCCCCAGTTCTGTTATAAACCTACTACTACTTAGCCATACGATGATCCCCATACAGACAGACTCAACTGTGTGTTTGTGTCTCAGAGGGTGCCGGATGCTTATTTGTTTATTTCGACGTGTCTTGCCAAAACAATGTTTGCGAATTCCTTAAATTAAGTACTTACATTGAGGCTGTGGAAGTTCTGCTCTGTAGCAGCACCTACACAATCCAGGAGTGCATTTCTGTCTTTGAGTGACACAACACTGATATGGTCACATTGGGATCTGAGTGATTCACTGGTGATCTGGTCAGCATAGGACGAGGCTGATGTTTGTTTTGCAGTCGGTAGCAGTAGCTCCCTGAATATCATATGGCACTGTTTATTTTCTCATGGAACAATGGACTGAGGCTGCACCTTTGGCTGTATTGGGTCAGGGCCAGGTGTGTGTGTGTGTGTGTGTCTGTCTGTGTGTGTGTGTGTCTCTGTCTGTGTGTGTGTGTGTGTGTGAGACCCGTATTCAGGTTTTTGTGCGTTTTAACATATAAGAGCACATTGTGTTTAGTGTGGGTGTGCATATGCGTACATGTGTGTATATGTGCATGCTTTAGTACGTGCATGTGTGTGTGTATGCATACATGTAGGCACGTTTATGTATTTGTGTGTGTCTGTGCCTGTGTGTGTGCGTGTGTGTGTGTGTTTTGCGTGCCCTGCAGAGCCCCCCCAGTAAATTTAAGCTGTCATGTGGAAACATCAGCTTGGCACTTCAGTCCACTTGTGTTACATGGTGAACAGAGGGCTCACCCGACAAGCCCTGCCGTCAGGGCCACTGTGATCCTCCCCGTCTTCATCTCAGGATGGAGCTGCTTAAAATCCACAACGTGATTAGAAGTGCTCGCCTGCGGGTATTCCTACTATTTTGTTCTGTACAGATACCTCTGCTAATTGGACAATTCACTGAATCGTGTTTTGTGGCAGGGCTGTGCCACTGCTCTGTGGCTGACTTTTAATTATAAATCTGGTGGCAGGATTGACGCCTCGCCATCTAATGGGCAGCTCTAGTACTGGAACACCCTCTGGGCACAATTGATTACAAAACATTAAGATTATCCCACGGTTCACATGAAATCCAGTTGTCAGACCGTTCATCTCAATTTGTTTTCATTTCCTCATTCGTGCAGTCTATATCTGTAAGCAGTTGGCCTGTTACCTAATAAGTTAAGTGTGTGTCATTCATGTAACTAGAGTGCCTCAGACACGCAGCAACAAAACTGGAGTGTCTTGCAGCTAATTTGGCCCACGGACCCAGTCAGATGTGCTGTTGGCTGTAGCAACAGAGAGAAACACCATGGAGCTTTGAGGCTCATTTTCTCTTGAGAGAGTAAGCTGTTTTGCAGGGCGTATGTCTTCAAGCGTGGAGGAATGATTCTCCCAGCGCTGAATGGAGCCTCAGTGAGACTGGTGTCGAAATGGCGCCTCGGTGGGGTGGGTGATGCATTAGAGGGCGCCTCCTTAGTGAAATATGGGGTCAGAGGTGTCAGACATTCCAACAGTAGGTCTGGTTCTCTTGAGACTGTAAAGCCTGCTCTTTAAATGTACGGACGAGGAGGACCTTTTTGACCACAGGGCAAGCATATCGCACACAATACAGCAAACCATCACATCTATGTCCCTTTTTGGATCTGTCTCGACTCTCTCCCCCAGACCTCGGACCTGTTTGCCATGATCGAGAGGATGCAGGTACGGTAAATGGTCTACTGGCTCTTTTGTACTCCCTGCCCGAACTTGTACTTCCTCCTACCCAGGCTTTAATGAAATGACATCCTCAGAATTTGATTTCCTTTGGACGTAAAAGTCCCGTTCTTTTCTATTTCGAGACTCCTGTTTTTCTGCTCTTTTTCCTGCTATTTTTGTATTCCAGTTCACATCCCTGCCCCTCCAACACTTTTGTGTGTCTCTGTGTATCTATCATTTTTTGTGTTTCTTTTTGCTATTAATGTTTTTTTTTTTAGGATTTACAGCAATGTATAAGGCATCCCCTTAGGCTGTCTTTAAACACACGAGGATCCAGAATGTGCTGAACAGAGCCTTTGTGTTTTCTCTTCACAGCCGGGTCGTTTTTTCTGTGTCATCAGAGGGTGAAATGCCATGATATTTTTAATATGCTGTGGTGGTGTTGTAGGAATGCAGTTGGTTATGTAGTTGGTTATGTTCTGCCCCGTGTCTTTCAACAACGGCATCTTTTCAGAAGTACAAGTACCTGAAGCAAGAAAAGTAATAGATTCTGAAACAGCCTTTGAATAGATATCAACACAGTATAAACAGAAAGCTTGATCTGAGAGCGTCTTTGACAGTACATCAATGGAGGCATCTACTTTTAGAGACAGAATTTTCAATTAAAAATCTAATAATTCTTTTGATCTGCAATAAACTTGTCTAAACATAAAATGATTTTAAAACAGAATGAGTTTTCTGTTTCATGTTTATCTAAGTGGCCGTAAAGCTTGTCAAATTGACTTTGTAGCATTGCTATTGCCATGGGCGACTTGATTATGAAAACCAGATTGAAAGTGCTATTCATTTATGTATAACTGCATAACTGTCTACTATAGTAATATCTCTGTTGGCAACATGATGCTGAACTAATCACATAGATGTTGTTTCGGCGTATAATGAGTGAAACACAGGGTTAAACAACAACATCTTTCAAAAAGACTAGTGCCGGAACCAAGAAGAGTAATAGGCATGAAAAGCCTGATGCATAGGTGTGAAAACATTAGAAACTATTTTAATTGAATTGAATGTTCAAGGCGCTAATCTCCTATTGAGGAGATTTTTATTTTTCATTCAAACTATTCATCCACTTTACTTCCATTAAGATCAAGGATAGTTTACAGAAGCAAGACCTGGACAACAGGCAGAACTACGGTAATATACAGTATTCTATTATAAATAACATTCTCAGAAGAAATGTGAGAGGAAAGAGGGAAGGAAAGCGAAAGAAACAGTGGCGCAGTCCTCACAGAATGAACTTAATGAACACATCGACAACTTCCAACTTTTTCATCGTCCAAAGTCCTAAAAAAAAAAAAATGTCAAAGAGTGTCAAGTTCCGTAAGTTTCAAATGTTGCTGCAGGGTATTCCACGCAAAGAGGGGCACAGATCAGGAAAGCTTTGTTACTCATCTCTGTCTGTGCTTTGGGAACTGTCAGTAGATGTGAGTCAGCAGAATAAGAATAGATAGAACAGATAGACAGCCTTGTTTAGCCTTGTTGGGCCCTTAAGTGGAATTGTGGCTGATGATATCTGCAGTCTGGCTTAATGGAAACACCTTCCCTGTTGTCCTGGACCTCCAACACTCTCCTGCTTATCTTCTTAAACTCTCTCATATCTCTCCACTTCTGCTTCCTCTTTCTGTGCTCCATCTGGTGATTGAGGTTGTGTGTTACGTAAACATGAATAATGCTTACAAAGAATTATCTCCCGCTATCACACTGCAGAGGAACATTACGTGCTACTTTGCAATCAAAAATATTGTGGGTGTGTGAATATTGTGTCCATCCACATGTGTCTACCTGTTTCGTCAGTATTTCACCTGCTCCCTCAGTATCTCTCTTTTTCTGTCTCTCTCACCCCACAGGGTAGCAGAATGGATGAGCAGCGATGCCCCCTCCCTCCCCCCCTCAAAGTGAGTCCCGAATCCTCACATCTCCCCGTAGGCCACGGGCTGGTAAAACCTCCGTAAAGGCAGAGCTTTAAACCTTTCCTTATCAGCTGTCAGGCAGGGTTTAGGATGCTCACCGCCTGAGTTAGGAACTCGACGGGACTAGAGCCGCAAAATCCTCAGCCATCCTATCGCGGAGACAGGCTAATGTGGTTGGAATAGAAGACTCTGTAAGATATCCTCAGCGGGAGGCCTGGGGTCAGGTCAGAAGGCACACGCAATTGAGGGTAATCGTCAACAGGAGGGATATGAAACCATTTGTTGTTGTGGCCTGTCAAAAATCTGGCAATTTTTGAGGGGTTGGCTACTCACAAATCTGTATTACCTGCTTGTGGAGTTGGACTTTGTAGGAACTGGTTGGAAGACTTTAACGTATGGGCTAGCATGAAGTATACAGTGAAGTATTGGCCAGTATTGGAGAGATTTAGTGGTTTTACAGTGCTAGTGGCATGAACAATTAAAGGAAAACTCCACCTAGAGCTGCAACGATTAATCGATTAATCGATTAGTTGTCAAATATTAAATTGATCGCCAACTATTTTGATAATCGATTAATCGGTTTGAGTAATTTATTAAGAAAAATAAGTCAAAATTCTCTGATTCCATCTTCTTAAATGTGAATATTTTCTGGTTTCTTTACTCCTCTATGACAGTAAACTGAATATCTTTGGGTTGTGGACAAAACAAGACATTTGAGGACGTCATCTTGGACTTTGGGAAACACTGATCGACATTTTTCACCATTTTCTGACATTTTATAGACCAAACAACTAATCAATTAATCGAGAAAATAATCGACAGATTAATCGACAATGAAAATAATTGTTAGTTGCAGCCCTAACTCCACACTAACATTGTTAAAAAACAGGTATTGGCGATCGCTATCGTTCTCTCAGCCTACACATATAACCCACAGCTGAATAGAACAGGTTCAGGCCTGTTCTGTGCGGTTGTTGAAAGACATTCTCGGAAATGTAAGAAATCACCAAGTACAGAAGGACATTATTTTCCTTTATGTACTGAAGGATTCATTATTATGTGATGTCCAATGACGTGTGTTGGACTTGCATGTATTAGCTGCCAATACTTGAAATGAAGCATCTCTCCCACCCAACACAACACAACACAACAGTATGGCTGCACATCTACTGGGGAATCCCTCTTTATGACGCTGGTTTATTTTTCTTGGTATTTTCAAAGGAAAGGACATGCTGTTCCTTGTTCACAACAGTACTGTGAGCTTTTAGCACCCAGAGCATAGGGTGCCAGAAATTATAAAACATTTCAACTTTTGGCAAATGACTGTCATGCTTAAATGGGTTCTCAATAGTCATAAAGCAACAGCAGGAGCCATGACCAGTGATTCCCGCGAGCTTCTGTTCAGCGTTACTTGATAAAACGGGGGGAAAAAAACAGTCCGGTGGATGAAAGAGAGAATATTAGGCAGTTGTCTGCAATGCCATAAGCATGGCCTCTGTCATGTTTACAGGACATGAATAATAACCCTAAATGAAGCAGAACTGCATGCTATCCCTAGTTGGTACGATGGTACGTCACACTGTTTGTGCACTTTGCTATTTTTTTGAAAGAACCACAACTAAAACCATGATTAGAATCTATTGTTTGTCATCTAGGTTCTTCGCACACCTATACCAGGAGACAGGTGTGTTAGGAGAGGACTTGGAAACCGACAGAATGTGAAGAGACTCCCACACACAGTCTATACTTGCAATTAAAACATTTTATTGAAAAATAGCAACGTTTCGGTTCTTCGGAGACCTTCGTCAGGCAAATACCTTTTCACAATGATAGGCCATGTTATATAGGGGTACTGCTCAGTCAAATAGGATACAGGATTACCTCAAGAAAGTACAAATAATATATGAATTCACATGCACAATTAAATACATATTTCATATTGAACCCATCATACATGCTGTAGTTCACAAAAATCTAAAGCCAAAAATGCAGCACATATACATACAGTATACAGTATAGCTGTACATATACAGGAGGACACATCTGCCTATAGGCCTATATATAGCATGTACACATATATACATACACATCCAGACCTGCCAGGAGCTGGAAAAATGTCACCTCGGGTTAGTCCTGACAAAAGAGGAGGCAAAAGGCAACAGAATTACCATTTGCAGAAGCACACCATAAATTGTATGGAAGAAACTGTTACAACTCTACCAGTGAAATCACAGAAAGAAGAAGTTAGACCCATGGGAGCCAGTGTGTGTAGGGTATGGATCCAGTAGGCCTCATGCTGTTATTTTAGTAATAGATCATGGTCACCGCCCATCAGCTTGACTCATATTCATTTCCTTCCCTGCAGACAGAAGAGGATTACATCCCTTACCCCAGCGTTCATGAGGTACACACAATGTACAGTAGACACACATATTCAAAAATACACTCTCTACTTAATTTAGATGTATAAAATACACTCAGAAGTACAAAAAACATATATTTTCTGCTCATTGGAGGCACAAACCTTAATCAAAAGTAACAATCATTCTGAACATGTATTGTCCATCCCTGCGTCAGGTTCTGGGCCGTACCAGCCCTTTCCCACTCATCCTGCTGCCCCAGTTTGGAGGCTACTGGATCGAGGGGACCAATCATGAGCCTAAAGACCCCCCAGAGGCCGAGCAGCCCCCCTGTCCCGCCTCCCACATCAAACTGGAGACCAACAGCACTGCCAAGATCTACAGGAAGCAGTTCATGGGGAAGGTGAGGATGGAAAGGTGGTTTGGTTTCATACACTGCAGAAATATCTTAATTCATTTAATCTAGTACTGAGAAAAAAAAGTGAAAAAAAATCTACTAATGGGCTGAGATAATTTCACTTGTTTTCAATGCAAATAAACAAATAAACGGATTTTCTTGAATTTGGTGTCATTTTCCTGATACTAGTGAAGTGATCTGCCGTATTCTGCCTTGTTTTGAGATGTTGACACATGTTTCTAGAAAATTACCGAAACAAGTTAAACTGCATTAGAAAGAAGTGTGGAATTTTCACATCCAAGTAGCAGAATTTTTCACTTGCTTTAAGAAAATTTTATTTTAACACTGAATATGAGACAAAAATTACTTCTTAAGATAAACATTTTTGAATGCCTTGTCAAGTGGGAATGAAGGCAAAAAAAAACAAAAAACAATCCAGACAGAATTTGCATGAACTAAGGGTTTATTGGCATCATTTTGTGTGTGTCTTTTAGCATTTGATCACCTTTGCACCCATGTGGGACACAGAGGGCCACTGGTCAACACACAAGGACCAAGGTGTGGGTGTAGCAAAGAGATGAGGGGGGAAAACAAACAGTTACCACTTCTGTTTGCTCCGGAGTGACAATCAAAGTCGCTGTTCCCATGCAAAGCGTCCTTTGAATCAGTCTGTTGTGAATACTCTCTACTCTGCTGTTGGTACTGTGTCCCATTCGCTGTCACCCATCCCACACAGATCAAGTGAAAAGAGGCGCATAAAATATATATAGCACACCTCGGGAATGTGAGGAAGATGATGCTGCCATCACTTTATTCTCTGAGTAAACTGCAAGAAACAAATCGCCCAACTATAAGGATATCTGCTGTATATTAGGACTGGGCGATATGGTTGAAATCAATATCATAAGGATTTTTCTCTATATCTATATATCACGATATGGTTCATGTATGCAAAATCACGTTAAATAATCAAATTAATGTTCATCTCATTGAACCGAATGGTAATGTTAGGTGTGATGTCAAACAAAATTTTCAAATAATATTCCTACCATACCTCAGTTTTTAAGTAAAATTTGCTTGTCATCATCAATTTAGACAGCAGAAATGTGTGTCACGGTATTAAAATATCTTCATATCATCACAATATGATTCTACTGAAAGACGATAAACGTTAATATTGAATTATCCCCCAGCCCTACTCTATATGTATATATCCAAGCAGTCATGCATTCAAAATGAGATACAGAAAAGTACATTATATTTTATGTCACACTTGTTTCCAGGGAGAGTTGCAGAACTACTCTCCTTAATGGGAAGACTGTGTTACTCTCTCTCACCCTCTCCATTTCTATTTTATTATCGTGTTTTTGTTTTTATTATTTTCTGTGGCACCCACTGCTCGTTGCTGGAGGAGCTGTTATCCTTAAAGTTTCTTCTGCTTATCTCCCCCCAGGAACACTTTAATTATTACACCATGGACGCTGCTCTGGGCCACTTGGTCTTTTCCATGAAGTATGATGTCATTGGGGATCAGGAGCATCTGCGCTTGATGCTGCGGTACAACTTCCTATTATCTTTATCGCTGACCTGTTTTCGCTCCCTTGCTTGCTCATTCTTATTCTGTTGCTTGTCCTCTCTTTATCATGGCTCCTCTTACTTGTAATTTCCTCTCTCTCTCTCTCTCTCTCTCTCTCTCTCTCTCTCTCTCTCTCTCTCTCTCTCTCTCTCCCTCTCTCTCTATTTGCCCTCGTTTGCACAAGACGCTGCTTTAGTAGTGGATAGCCATTAGCATCTGGCCAGCAGAAAGTGCTTGATAACACCTGACCTAGTGGACAGCTGCTCCATCCAGCTTCTAATGGTGTTTGTTAAAGTCACAATGAAGTGGAAAAATGACTTTTCACCTTGTTAGCTAATCCTCTATATCATAGAATACACCTATTTAACAATAAATGGAAAACAAAAATAGAAAATAATACATTTCTTACATTTTTATCTCAAAATCCTATTACTTGTACTTTCCGGAAAACAGCATGTTTTTTGTTGTTACTTCATGGCATACCAGAAGATGTACATCAAATTTGAACAATCCCCTTCTCCACCCCTCCCATCATATAAAACCTGCAACTTTAAAACTGAGCCAACTTGGTACTGCGGTGCATTTTTGGGTGTTCTCCCCCAAAAAACCCTGTTTTCTTTTCCTAAGACACCATGGTTGCGTCCCAGTGGTTGGAATTTATTAATTTGGAAGAATATAGAATTTGTGACAGCTCAAGATTATGCACAAAGCATTGTTGAACTTTGAGCTGTCCCGCCCCAAACATCCTGTTTCAACCGCAAATATGCCAAATTAAGCAAGAGGTCATCGAAATGTCATTTCCTCGTGACCTTAATGATTCCTCTTCTAAAGTACCACGCAGTACCAGATCACTGTGTGGTAAACTTTGCAGAACATTACAGAAGAGAATGGCTGTAGCAGCTCCCTGTTGTGAATGTGTATGTGTGTTTGTGTGTGTTTGTGTGTGTGTGTGTGTGTGTGTGTGTGTGTGTGTGTGTGTGTGTGTGTGAGTCAGGGCATTGCTAAAAAATAGCATGCACGCTCACTCAAACCTCCCAGTATAAATAAAGATAAAAAAATACTTTGCACTGTGCCACAGGGCAAGCAGCACTCGGCACACTATTCATCTTTGTTGTGCCAGCATAATCACGCCCACCCACCTTCACCCAACTTTGCGCTCACTCACTGTGAAATACTCCACTCCTCCACATTCTACTAATGACAGAGTAGGAGGCAGGGGAGGGACGCAGAACTCGATGCACCATCTAACCTGTGAATTAATTTTAGCACCCGAGAGACTCCACTCCAGATTTTAATAGCTGTTTTCCCTCCTTGTTGATGGAGCATTAAAACGGGTGAGTATGTAGCTAGGTAACAGTCACTCGGCCCGTAATGGTGTTCACATGGACAGTGTTTTCCACTGGCTGGCACCACCCACATGGCCAGCAACCTCATCACCTCAGTCACCTCAGTTACTGTAGCCACAAGTACTGGGGTGGCTCATGGTCCACATTTAAAGGATCTGTAAGACTTAAATAATGTGATGAAACAGAGAGAAAAGACTCAGAGATTGCTGTCTTTCAAAGACACACTCAGTAATTCTGTTAGTGGCTGTCTTGAGCTTTCTGCAGCACCACTGCTCTTTCTGTTTGTTTATTTGTTTATGATTGGACTGCTAATGCACTGCAGTAGCCGGCAATTTTGCAGGTAGCATATAACTCAGCTGTGTGTGAGTATTGTGATGCTTCAGGCGCAACAGGGGATGATGTAAACAATTCAGTGTGATCCTGTGTAGCTCAATAAATCCATCTTGGTCCTAACACTGTCAGGCTTAGGAGTTTGAGTCCTACTGTGGCTACCCATGCCACAAATGATACTGTTATCCAGTGTGGATAAAATTGCCCACCAAATATCATATTTTAAATGATGTTATAAACACCTTGCTTGTGGGCTGTAGTAGAAAATGTGCAAAGTAATTAGCATTCCTACACAACATATATGTATATAGGAACTCTCCTTACTGAATTTGCATTTCACTTGCATGCATGCTAGCCATCAATAAAACAACAAAACCACTGAGATACTGTCAAAGCATTTGGAGGTTTGACTTGAAATGTCCTCACTGGAGACTGAACACTGCGTATTTTGACTTTCCAAATTGTTTGCCTTTCAGGACAAAGTTCAAAACCCACCATGATGTGATTCCCATCTCCTGCCTCACTGAGTTCCCCAATGTGGTTCAGATGGCCAAGGTAGGCAATTCTAAACAAACACAATGAATTGTGCACAATGAGACTTTTTAGCATCTCACTGACCTGAAGAATATACTTTTTTTAACTTTTAGCTTGTTTGTGAAGAAGTAAACGTGGATAGATTTTACCCCGTCCTCTACCCGAAGGTAAGCATTGATCGTCATTGTGAATTTTTGACTGCTGAATGAAATGGTATATCTCTGGTGCTACACCTCATCCTGCTATCCAATCCAATACCCTCAAAGCGGCACGATCCTGACTGTGAAATGTCCGTCCTCTTGTCCTCAGGCATCAAGGCTCATTGTCACCTTTGATGAGCATGTGATCAGCAACAACTTCAAGTTTGGGGTGATTTATCAAAAGTTTGGCCAGGTGAGTGGCACTTCAGAGATACCGCTGTTAATCTTTCCCTTTGAGGTCCCGTGTCACTCTTCCAGGAAGTGTCCTTTGCTTTCTTCTTGCAGACATCAGAGGAGGAACTGTTTGGCAACATGGAAGAAAGTCCTGCCTTTGTAGAGTTCTTGGAGTTTCTGGGTCACAAGATTGAGCTCCATGACTTTAAAGGGTTAGGACGCTTTATTTATTTATCTATTTATTTTTTGTTTGTTTTCTCACAACCAGATTAAACACTGTTCTATTACTCTCAGTACAACTCTCCACCTCGTGTCTGTCAGGGACAGGTCATCAATCATATTGCTATTGATTGGAGCCGATTTTAAACGAATCCCTGAAATAGTGCAGCAGTCATATCTTAAGCTTAGCCTATTAGAGTAAATTTGGGCTGGTTCTCTCGATTTAGAGCGCCCTGATATTTCTAGTGTTGCTGACATTGTGATTGAGTAGGCAGAAGAAGTGCCCTTGGCATTCCCTCAATGATGGATGAGAGTGTGGATGGAACGGGGGCTCTGAGAGCTTGCACTTATGTTCCACTCCTAACACTGCTGTGCTCTTATCTCGTCTATTTTCTTCTGTTCTGTTCTCTTCTCGTGTCTTCCCTTCCCCTCACTCATCTCCTTGCCTTTCCTCTGCACTTCTCTTTCTCTCTTCTCCTTCCTTCCTTCTCTCTCCTTTCCGCATCTTCTCTCTATTCCTCTCTTCTCTCCGCTTGTCCTTTTCCTCTCCAGGTTTCGAGGCGGACTGGATGTCACTCACGGTCAGACGGGGACAGAATCTGTCTACACCAACTTCCACAACAAGGAGATTATGTTCCATGTGTCCACCAAGCTGCCGTACACAGAGGGAGACTCACAGCAGGTACAGAGACATTCCAATATGTAAATCCCCATCATAATAATAATTTGTATTTTCAATGCATGTCCCTTACTAACTGATTTGTAAAGGCGTCTCCTTGTGACTCCTCCACGTGTCAAACCGAAACCTCTTTGGTGAATGGGTCACAGGCTGTAAAATCGCGATGAAAGTCTTTTAAGCCAGCGCAGATGAAGCGAGACACAAATGATGCGCATCTCTAATTGACCTACATCTGAGGTGCAGGGTAAAAACTGAAGCCAGTACTAAACAAACGAAAACAAATATCCAAAAAAATGAATTTTGGTCCCAATAAGCTTTGCTTGTGCTATCTGAATTTTGTAGTGCACTTTACAATTTGTACAATTGTTACGCAATCTACTTATCTCTCTCAGGTCTGTTGTCCTCATTTACCCTGCCATGACCCTGAGAGATGTTTGTTTTTGTTTTTAAAGGTTTTCCATCATCACAGCGATGTTCTCTCTAGGTTTGGTCACTAGGTTTGTGGCTGATGACTTTCATCTTGTTTGTTCCATGCTGCAGTAAAATGCATTAGCCCTCAGCTGCTCTCCGCTGCCTCTCAGAGCAGTTTGACCTTTGTTACCTCAGTAACCCGCAGAGACGGCCCTTATTGCTGAGACATGGAGAGAAACAGAGAACATAAACAACACCCCCGTGGGATGATTCACAAGGGAACCAATGACAAGGAGGCAAGGTGCAACCACAATAACATGGCATCATTTCAGGAGGGAGAAAGCACAGAATTAATGTAGCCTGATCTGATGTGATCTGATTCGAGCTGGTATACTGTGTTAACACATGCCAAGCCTCCCAGTCCGCGCACGGCACTTGCTGAGCTCATTTTTAAGTATCTAACTGTCCATGGCAAGTCTCTTGTTTGGCAGTCCATCTGCACAGAGAAAGTGGGATGACTGTTGTTCGGCCATCTGGGCTCGGAAAGCCCCTGTGTGAGTAAATATTAAAGCTGACAGCTAATATGCTCAGGGATGGTGTAGTGGTTATAGTAGGACCCCTGACTCTCATATCATGTTTCCCTCACAGCCTTCACTACTGTCTTATTAAGAAGAAAACTACTGGCACAGACTTTCCAAAAAAACAAAAAAAAAAAACAAAGGAAAAGGGTTAGATTACAAAGTGCTAAGTATGCATTCATTACCTGAAGTTCATCATTCAATATGTCTAAAATATAGAGGATATATGGAGGATCCTGCCTGTATTATCACTTTGTCAACCAAGGACTTGCAATCCTTTTAATTTCATGCGATCAGTTTTGCAAGAGCAGGTGTCACTTTTATCAAATGGTGAATATTCATTTTGGAACAGAGTTCTTTATTTATTTTACATACCACCCATAAATGCTGTAATAAATCCACGGCTATCTTTCTGTTATAGGCCAATTAAGAGTCTTTGATGACTCTGGACTTTAAATGTCACAGACGCAGAGATGGGTGTGAGACTTTTTTCCCTTTAAATTGATAAAAAACATTAGTCATTTGCTCAGTCATTCATTGACTAAATTTGGCAAATTCATTGCTGCTGTGACTTCAGCAAATTATGAAAAGTTGCCAAGGCCTGAAACAGATGGCTGATTGTTGTCATGCAAACAAACACAATGGCTTAACAGACAGTGACTATAAAGTAATCGGGCAACTGACCGGAGAGGAATTATCTGTACAGCCTCAGTATAAATATTTGCTGTATTGTACTGTGCACACAATCGATCGTTCCTGAGACATTTTATTGGAGCACTAGTTAACAGTGCAGTTAATATCTGTCTTCAACAGGTGCGAAGTGGCTTTGTTAAATACATCTCCTGTCTTATGATGATGTGTTGAATAACATGATGACTGATAGAGGGGAATCAACACATGCTGCTGCAGAGCAGGTGTCAAGCTGTGGAGGCCTTTCACTCTGGAGGAAAATGGGAGCTGGTTCTATTTTTGCCTTGCTCTCTGCACTGAGAAAGCTCTTACTACGCATCTCTGTTTATCATCTGACTGCATCTGTTTGTAAAAACTGATCAAGCTTGTATCTGGAGTGATTGTATTTGGAATGATTTCGGTCACAATGTCTTCAAGACAAGGAAATGCAGTAAAGGGTTGTCAGTGGCTTTCTATTGTTCTGGGTTGAACAGCATTTCCTGTGACATTCCAACATCACTGTTGCTTGATTTGCTGAAAGAGGATGAGATTTTGGGCCCGTATTTATCAAGTGTCTCAGACTAGGAAATTCATTCTAACTACCCCAGAATTCTCAATGACGCAAATTTGCTCCTAGTTCTTGGCAATGGAGTAAGAGCATGTGATCAACGCTCCAAACAAGGAAAAAAATCCTAGCTCTTCCAGTATTTAGGAGAGCTCAAGAGCTGTCCCAACTCGCTGAAGTTCCCAGCAAAAGGCAATGAGGTGACACTATGCATGCAGAGGAGGGATGTGTTGGTGATGGTTAACAACAATAAGCTTCTTAAAAGTTATCATTTGCATAAAAATGTAATACTTTTTGTGACCGACCTTGCCCAGGATGACATCGCTCCATCCACAAAAAGAACCAGTGCTCTTCTTGCAGCTCTTACTCTTTTTGGCAACAGGGAAAATGCAGCTATGCAACACAGCCAACCATCTGTAGAGTCATAAACCATCAGATTCATTCATTTCCCCACCACTCAAAAGCCTGCCAAAGCGTGGTCCTAAATTATTATAGCCTAGTCATAGTCTCACTTAATGTATTGGGTCTTAAGATATGTTTAGATACAGCAATGGATCAACCTCAATTGTGTTACCTATTTAGAAACGCAGATGAACTATACTTTGTGTAGGCCTATAGGTCAATAAATAGGTTTGACATTTTATTGAGACTTATTTATCAGGTTTGACAATAGATTTTTTTTTTGCCAATAAGTACTGTTATATATACGTAGGAGTGGTGCTATGTTCTGCAACAAGGAATCTAGATATAGCTCTTTCAGTGTGCTGAAACCTTAGCAACAACTATCAAGAAGAACTGCATCTTAATTTCAGTTTGCAGCTTAGAGTGTTAGTAAAACCATAATGTCATACATTCTCATTGTACTTAATGAAAATGTGCGTAAGAAGCTGTCCAACTTTGAGCTGGGACTATTTTTAGTCCTACTTAAACTTTGGTCGGGCCTTGGGTGTGATTTTCTAACTGGTGATTTGAGATGTCTCCGCTCTCTGTTTTTCTTTTTTCTTTTTTTTTTGTGCCGTCCAGCTGCAGAGGAAGAGGCACATAGGCAACGACATCGTGGCCATCGTGTTTCAGGAGGAGAACACGCCCTTTGTTCCGGACATGATCGCCTCCAACTTCCTGCACGCCTATGTGGTGGTGCAGGTGGAGAACGCGTGCTCAGACAACGTCATCTATAAGGTGGGTGCCAAGGACGAGAATATCAAGAAACTTTGACCCACGGTGACCCATAACCCTCATTTCAAATTCATTCACGCGTTCGTTGTTCGGGACCTGATTGCTTTGCTTTGAGGTGTCTTTTAAAAGTGTCACCGGTGGATTTACGGTGTAGCGAGCGAGGTCAGGCTGTCGTCGTATGAACTCTCCTTTTTTCTCCCTCAGGTGTCGGTGACGGCGCGAGATGATGTACCTTTCTTCGGGCCCGCTCTGCCAGACCCCGCCATCTTCAAAAAGGTCAGCGGTCATACAAATATACCGACTAGGGGCCCCTCACAAAGAGACATCGTAAAACTTTATTCACTCGGCCTTGGCTTCTCGCGTCTTTCCATCTCCCCCCTCCGCAGGGCCACGAGTTCCACGAGTTCCTCTTCACCAAGCTTATCAATGCGGAGTACGCCTGCTACAAGGCTGAGAAGTTCGCCAAGCTGGAGGTGAGAAGAGTGTCACGCAGCAAACTGCCATGGGGATGTGAATGATTGTAATGTGTGTGCGCCCATAAGCCTTTGTTTGCATACAAGGGCTTGTATTCTCTGGGCTGTACCCTTCATAGAAAGTGACTGCAAGTGACAACATACATTTATTGCACCTCCCCTCCACCCTTCTCAAACAAGCACAATGGAAACAAGTCCTGGTCCTGATGTTTATGATTGGGATGCAGTACTGTTTTTGTCTTTATCGGTGCTGCTCGTGTTCCTAAATGTGAAAGCATATACTAATTTAATTAAATGTATTTATTTATTTATATAGTTTATTTGATAGGGACAATGCAAATTAACATAGTGCCACTTCAACTGGTTAAAAACAAGTTGATGCAACTAATGTTCTGCATACAGAGATTATAGTTATTGCTAGTTTCCAACTCCTGTCCATAGTTAGGCTTTTCTTAAGAGTAAAAGTAAGAAAATAAATAAGTTACATACAAAGAAGCATAATTTAAAAAAGGAAAATGGAAAAAAAACAACAAATAACAATAAAATAATCAAGCCATCATTGATGAGATGATTAAAAATGCATACAGCTCTGATTTTGCTTCAGCCAGCCTTTAACATTTGTATTATTTATAAAAAACCTTAATGTCTTGGATTTCAGTTTGTAAGAATAAGCGCTAGTACCTGAGCTGACTGTATGTTGTTGTTGTTGTTGTTGTTGTTGTCAGGAGCGTACGCGGTCGGCCCTGCTGGAGACGCTGTACGAGGAGCTGCACGTCAACAGCCAGTCCATGATGGGCCTGGGCGGAGACGAGGATAAGCTGGAGAACGGGGGAGGAGGGGGAGGAGGCTTCTTTGAGTCCTTTAAGGTACAGCCCCGTCCCTCGTTTTGACGAGGGCGCGCCGCTAATCTGCAACCCCACATGCATGAGAGAGAATGATGACGACTGGGGGGGAAACTTTTGGGATGCTTTTTTTTCTCCCCCCACTCTCTTGGCTGGGACTCTGGGTATTCACACATGAGAAAACAAAGCATAGAAAATTTGCTCTATCTCAAAGGGCCAGGCCTGTGGCATTTCGACGTTGAAGCTCTCCACGCTTGGCTGTGTGACTGTATCTTGCCGCTGGAGTCGGTGTGTGTTTGACATGATGGTGCGGTTTGAGACTGGGGAACGTCCCGTTGCGTGTGGAAGGCACTTTGCTCTGACTGCGAGTGCTCCATCAATGACCATTAGGGTGGTGGAGCGTGGCCCAGCCGCTGAGGCATGGCGGTGGGAGCTGTGATTGTGTGTGCCTGATGAACGATTTAATGACCCCTCATTAGGGAGCTGATGATACAGTTTGCATGGCTCCCCATGGGCACCGCTCCCTCGCTGTTTTTCTCCCCTCCCTCCCCCTCCAGCTGTCTGTTTCCCAGTCCATCTTTTCTGCCCTTCTCCGGCTCTCCATGCAGATCTCGACCCTTCTCTCTCTCTCTCTCTCTCTCTCTCTCTCTCTCCCTCTCTCTCTCTCTCTCTCTCTCTCTCTCTCTCTTCTCTCTCTCTCTCTCTCTCTCTCCCTCTCTCTCTCGATATAATTGTCTCCCCCCCAATCTCTTTCTGCCCCCCTCTCTCCACGCAATACCTCTGTATGGATCTGCTGTATAATCCCATCTCCGCCTCTTTCTACCTACTTTCTCTACCTACTTTCTCTCTCTCTCTCTCTCCCTCTCTCTCTCTCTGTCTCTCTCCCTCTCTCTCTCTGTCTCTCTCTCCCTCTCTCTCTCGATATAATTGTCTCCCCCCAATCTCTTTCTGCCCCTCTCTCCACGCAATACCTCTGTATGGATCTGCTGTATAATCCCATCTCCGCCTCTTTCTACCTACTTTCTCTACCTACTTTCTCTCTCTCTCTCTCTCTCCTCTCTCTCTCTCTCTCTCTCTCTCTCTCTCACTCACACTCACACACACACACACTCACGCACACACACACCTCCACATAGTACCTCTATATGGATTTACCTTTGCTTTATAATCCCATCTGTGTCTCTTTTTACCTACTTTCTACCTGTGGAGATCTCTCTATCTCTCTGTCTCTGTCTCTGTCTCTGTCTCTCTCTCTCTCTCTCTCTCTCTCTCTCTCTCTCTCTCTCTCTCTCTCTCTCTCACTCACACTCACACACACACACACACACACACTCACGCACACACACACCTCCACATAGTACCTCTATATGGATTTACCTTTGCTTTATAATCCCATCTGTGCCTCTTTTTACCTACTTTCTACCTGTGGAGATCTCTCTGTCTCTGTCTCTGTCTCTGTCTCTCTCTCTCTCTCTCTCTCTCTCTCTCTCTCTCTCTCTCTCTCTCTCTCTCTCTCTCTCTTACAGTCCCTCTGCATAGATTTACCCCTGCCCTCTAATCCCATCTCTCTCTCTCTCTGCCTCTGTCTACCTGTGGGGATTTGTGCTGTCTTGCTGTCTCTCTCACTTGCTCCTTTCTCTTTTTCTCTTGGACTCCCTCCCTCCCTCGCTCTCTCTCTCTCTTTCTTTCTCACCTCCACCTCCCATTGCACAATACCCCACGATGGATTTACTGTTGCCGCTTAATCCTAAATAGCTACTAAGGAGAGAGGAGACGTGCACTCATCCTCCTCCTCCACAAAGCTCACACTCTCTCAGACCTTCTGTAAACCTCTGCCAAACACTGGGCTTAACCTCTGAAAAACATTCCCGTTCTCTGACACAACCTCTCCCTCCTCACAGTTGATCTGCACTGCCCCTATGTGTTCAAAGAATAGTGCTGCATACACACAAGCGTAACTAACACATCTGTGTCCTCAGAGAATTGGCAAATTTATGCACAAGGAATATTCTTGTATACAAAGACAGAATCTAGTTAGGGTGTATGGTCAGTCTGGGTCAGCACCTATACTGAAATATATTATATATTATATATATTATACTGACATATGTTAAACAAAGTACCAAACATCCATGGGCCAATATGAGCAAATCTATTAAAAAAAGAAGACATTTTTCAATATCTTTGTCATTGTAGTGAAATTGAAATATTTGAGGTTAGCACTAGTAACAGTGTAGTATTAGTAAAACATAAATGTAGATATATTAATTGTTTTTTATCAAACAAACACATTTACTAATATGTACATATATGTCAAAAAAATTTACAAAATTGCCAAAATGCTAAATTTAAGCATATTTTGGGACTTTATTTGAACATACATTTACATATATGTGTGGTATTTTTTTGAAATATATGTCAGTGTGTTAGGTTTCCACATGGCATCAAAGTGGATCCACTGACAGTATTTCCTCGTTTCTCTCTGTAGCGGGTGATCCGCAGCAGAAGCCAGTCTATGGACGCCATGGGCCTCAGTAACAAGAAGTCACACACAGTCTCCACTAGTCACAGTGGCAGCTTTACCCACAATCCCGCAGAGAGCCCCAAAACCCCAGGGATAGTAAGTAGCCCCTTTTGGTTCACCTGAGGCCCATCTAACGTACACATACACTCAAACGTACACAAATGGATACACACACACACCCACTTCTTCCTCTGTCCTTTCTCATAGACAGCACTTTAGCAATCTACTCCTATTTGTCTTTATCATCAAACCACTCACTTTCATTCCTGACATTTTTAATTCACCCTTGCTTTGTACTAAAGTAGCTTCTACTGTTTGCCTGCTTCCATTTATTGCTTTGAGTGCTTTCAGTAATGACTAGTTTTTTTGTTTGTCATTCAACCTTTCATTCATTTCCCATCTGTTGTAAGCGAACCTTCAACATCACATGGTGTGACAAACACAAAACTAGGATGATGTTTGTGTTAAAAAATGTGTATCCATGGTGGAATGAATCCGAAGACTCCTCCTCTACACTATGTGCCAGATGTGCCAGATGTAGATGACTTTCTTTGTTTGTGAGCCCCAGTATAGCCTTTATCCTCTCGAGTGTTGAGGTGAGCTTAGTGTAGTTGCTGTTTGACTACCCAGATTCCCTCCCTCCTTACTGCTGCTTTGTCATGACTGTTTCCTCTTGTAAATGTTACAACTTCTCTACGCAGCCTTGTACAACATGTGCATGTTTGGCTGAAGAACAAGCACGGCACACGGCATGAATACAAGGAGCACACTGTTTTGTTTTGCGGTGTCTCTTTTAGAGGTGGGGTCAAATTGTGTTTCAGTTCTGCCAGCTCAGATTTCTCATTGACGATTCAAAAATGACAATTCGAAATTCATTACCGTTTGGAATTTGCTCATTGACAGGATTTTGAATTGGATCTAAATTAATCCCATCTCTAAATTGACTTTTTTGGATTGTGTCAGCCCCCCCCTCCCCTCCCCTCCCTCCCTTTTTCTCCTTCTGAATGCTTCACTAAACAGACCTGTATCCCTCAGGCCACAAACTGCCGACATGCCCGCTGCCTCGGTGGCACTCCGCCTCCTGCTGTACCCTCTTGTGTTGGACCCCAGCCTGCTTTTGCTCTGAACCGCTTCTCACTGTGTCCTCAATATGTCCTCTGTATTACGTCGTGCTGCGAGCTCCTTTTCAAACTCCTTTGCACTTTACCGTTTAAATTCTACGTGCTGTGCGCATGAGATCTCATGATGTGTTCTTTTTTTTCCTTCTTTCCTTGCTTTTTCAATCTATATTCTCCTCTCTCTCTCTCTCTCTCTCTCTCTCTCTATCTCTGTGCTTTCTCCGCCCCGTCTTGTGTGGCTCAGTCATTGCTTGTCCCAGGGAAAAGTCCCAGTAAATATGGACGCCGAGGCAGTGCCATAGGGATAGGAACAATAGAAGAGGTTCATGTATAATTCTCCCTTCTTGTTTGCTGTTCCTGTCTCTAGTCTTTGCTGTTGTCTTTCCATAATGTAACATACTTGTCAAGTGTGCAGTTAGTCGTTACCCTGTTTTTGGTTTCAGATGTGCCTATTCATAGTGTTTCAATTCCCATGGCTGTGAGAGGTTTTTAGATATTTAGCTCTTTTGGAGGTGCAATAAGTTGTCATGACGTTTGTTTAGGTATGATTTTTAAGGATAAATTCAGTTCATTCATTCACACCTAAACCATCTTATATCCATGTATTTGTGGCAAAAAGGGAATCATCCATCACAGACTGAGGAGTGTCATAGCTCATTTTCCTCAGGATGCTATAAATCTGTTACCTGACATTTATATGGTGTTTCAAGGTAGATGACTTCATTGCAGATGATTGTTGTGGAGTTTTATTGTTTCATGTTTCGCGTTCCATTGTGTCCAGAGTCAGTGAGTCACGGATTCGTAAAACATGCTGCCAAACATGTTTCATCGCATTATCTCACTATTTATCCCACGCTCATATCACATCCAAAGTTCATTTTTAGATACCTTTCATTTCCCATATCCAGTCGCCTACCTTGTCATTGTATATGATTATGCTGTGGTTTATAAATGGGTTTTACAGTCCCCATGGTGTGTCTGACTTCCCTCTCCCCACTCACTGCTAGTCATTGATCATTCCTGGGAAAAGTCCAACCAGGAAAAAGTCTGG